>NW_020694338.1:0-25087 GCF_002925995.2 Terrapene triunguis
TTTTGACACTGCGTCTCCTTTACACTGAGGCAGAGCTGCCTTAGCGTGTGTCAGAATCAGGCCTTTGAAACATTGATTCCAGCTTCACCAAATTTTTGGCCTGTGAATTTAATATCCCTAGACTTGAAAGGATTAGATTTTATCGGTAGATGTCAGTAAATTTTGATTTCACTGTACACACACAAATGATGAACATTTCCATTGATAAGAACTGAAATTTACAAATAGGCACAATAAGAAAAATGCTACTTGAGAACTTACTAGAGTTTGATTTAAGGAGATTTACTTAGTATATTTCGACATGTGATGATGACAATTTGTGTTTAAATAGTTACACTTTTTAACTTTTTGAATCTCTGTGTCTACTGTCATAAACTAATTATTGTCTGACTAAAATATTGTCTGATCCCCCCCAATATCCCACAACTGTGAACAATAATATTGATAAAAACTGAAACTTTGAAAGTTTAAATAGATAAATATATAAACATTCTTACAAATAAATACATGTTAAATAAAATGAATTCTGCAAAACCTAAATATCACTCCTTAGACACGCAGTTCTGTCAGCTCATCAGGACAAGGGGAAGCTGATGTCCATGTGAATCCCCAGTGACCCCCCACACCAGCAGAGGGGGCTGATTGCAGGATCAGAGTCTTATTGCTACATTTCTCACCAAAGCCTCCAGGGCTGGAACATTAGGGGTGATCTGGCTCCAGCTCAGCAAACAGCCTGACTCAGTTCCAGGAAGGGAAACACCCAATTGCTGCTGCTGCAGGCGGGGCATATTTCTGAGCTCAGGAAAGTGAAACTAACGCTGTTACACTGTCCACAGGGAGCCATGGCCACAGACAACCCCATGGAAAGTCTCCAGGAGGAAGCTACATGCCCCATCTGTCTGGAGTATTTCACAGAACCTGTCACTCTGGAGTGTGGGCACAATTTCTGCCGAGCCTGCCTCGCCCAGTGCTGGGAGGGATTTGATACACCCGCCTCCTGCCCTCAGTGCAGAGAAACTGTGCAACAGAGAAACCTCAGGCCGAACAGGCGGCTGGGAAATGTTGTGGAAATAGCCAAACGGCTGAGTTTACAGGCAGCAAAGGGAGCAGGAGAGGAGAGGGTGTGTGGGGAACACCAGGAGACTCTGAAACTGTTCTGTGAAGAGGATCAAACTTCTGTCTGTGTGGTTTGCCATCTGTCCCGGGATCACAGAGATCACAGGGTGGTTCCCATAAAGGAGGCTGCCCAGGAGTACAAGGTAGGGAATTTCTGTCAAGTTTAATGGGTAATAATTTTGGATTTTAATCACAGGCTGATTTCATTGAATGTTGCCTGTCAAAGGTGTGATGCATCATTCAGCTCTGTAAAGCCTTCATTGTATGGGAGATGCTATAACAAAATTAATGATCTGGCAGTGTGGAGACAGAATCAGAATATCAAGTGTTAAAAGATATCTGCTGTGGGAAACTTTTCTCTGAGATTCTGAATGCTTTTCAAACCCAGCTTCTACTGCTGAAATAAGGGGACTATTTACAGCACGGCCAGTGTTAACAATCAGTGAGGTTTAAATCACAAGAGCTGCAGGCCAGTCTATGTGAGTGTGTTACTTTGAGACTGGAGAACTGATCATTTACATATCAACACTGTTAATTATTTTCTTCCCCTGTGAGAGCGGAGAGGGAGAATTACAGCTCGGCACCATTTATTGCCAGTGATGCCTCCTTCCAATGTCACAAGCAGGTGATGTTTGGGAGATGCCACCTCTTATTTTTTCCCCAGTAAAGGATGACCAGGCCCAGAGAGCCCATCAGAGTCCAGTGGTACAGTCTAGCTACATGAGGGGAGTCTGGCCCCAGGAGGCCCTTGGAGCCAATCAGCAACTCCAACCTGTTTTGAACATTGCACCATCTACTGTGAACAGATCATGGTGTCTCCTTTTGGTGACTCACATGAGTGGGGCCTATTTTGTGGGTGGAGCTTCAAAGAATCCAGCAACATTTGACCCCCCCCCCACGCCCCTATCTGATCCCTGCTCATTTAAGAAGCTGTTTTGCTGGATGCAAAGGCTGCTTTTCTGCCTCCTGTCTCTCACTAGCCCCTGCTGGCTCCTCCCTCACTACTTCCCTGCAGCAGCACCGCAGGGGTGTCACCGAACAGCTCCCCAGGAGTTCTCAGCAGCAGCTGCAGCAGCCTGGGCCCTTGGGCGGAGGGGAGGAGAGAACTCGAGGGCTCAGAGAAGAGTGAAATGGGGCGATCTCTAGAGGGGGCTCAGGTGGGGGCTCTGAGGGGGCTGCCCTGGGTGTTGTACAGAGCCAGGCTGACAGGGCAGGAGCATGTCGCTGAGCCGGGTGAAGGAATCACACGCTGTCAAAGGGGAAGAGACCCCTGGGTTATTACAGCTCTGGAGCAGTTATAATTATGGGTGGCACATTCCCCCAGACCGAGTGTGTTCCCTGTTTCTCACTGACCTCCAGCCACATCACAGCTTCACCCTGTACAGTTAATGGGACTGCGCTGGCTCCGGTGCTCAGCTGCTGCCTGAGGGAGGCCACATGGGAGCCTGGACAGACGAGAGCACAGTGGGGTCTTGTTCCTGGCCTGGGTCTGGGCACAGTGCAGCGAGGTGCTGTCCCAACCTCTTCACTCTCACTGGCAGGAGGGATCGTTCAGAACCTTCCCAGCTATTTCCCCTCTGGCCTGTGCTCAGAGATGAGAAGCTTTAGCTAAATCACAGGCTCTGAGAAGCCCTGAGTGTCTGCAGGAAGCAGAGCCCCTGCTCTGAGACTGGCGTCTCTGCTCCCATGAGGCCTTTGGGGCCGGCAGAGCTGAGTCTGCTGCTCGCTTCCAGGGTATTTACTGCTCGTGTATGAAATGCCAATATGTACAGTACTGTCCACCCATCGGACAGGCAGACTAATGGCTGTTTATCACACACGATGCCCCTGCAGGTGAAACTCCAGGGAGCCCTGGGCCCTCTGAGGAAGGAGCTGGAAGAGGCCCTGGCTCTGATGTCTAAAGAAGAGAAGAAAACCACAGAGTGGCAGGTGGGTGTCCGGGTTTATTCCTCCCTGAGCCCTTCCCCCTGCAGCGTTTCCAGGAATGACGGGGCCGTAAAGCTCCAGGATGAGGTTATGAACCTGCTCTGGTTGTTTGCTCCATTGCACAGGCTTGGTGCCGGCCATGGGCGGCGCATGCCTCTGGCATTTGGGGAGGCTGGGTGTGAGTACCTGGATCATCCCCTGCGCCTGGATTATCGCCCTGCCCACTGCTCCACCCCCATTTGTCCTCTTCTCCCCGAGGCCCTGCCCACGCTCCACTCCTGCTCTGCCCCATGCCCCGCTCCCGCTCAGCCCCCTCCCCAGAGGCTCCCCACACACCGCTCACTGTTGCAGCTCGCTCCTCTCCCCCACCCCCTCCCCCAAAGCCCCCTCGCCTGCCGCTTGTTCCTTTCTCCCCCTTCTATCTTAAGGGTGAGTGCTGGGCGGGGGAGAGAGAGGAGCAAATGGCAACCCCCCCACAGCTGACGGGAAGCAAGCGGCGGGTGCTGCGGGCTTCGGGGGAAGAGCGGGAGCGAGGGCTCCAGGGGGAGTTCAGGCAGCACTCCAAAGGCGGCAGATCTGCAGCATGCCCCAAAGGGAGATGTGCTGCAGCCTGTCTGGGGAGGCTCAGCCTCCCCTGGCCTATGGTACCTGCCATCCAGGGTGCTGGCAGCATCAGGCTGTGTCTCTGGTGGGGATCTCAGCACAGCAGCTCCCGTAGGCGGAGGAGGGGCAGTTCCTGGCCCTTGTACAGTGGTGCAGACCCACCCCTGAGATCTCTGATAGGGGCAAATTCTCAATATGGGGTGCAGTGTTTTCACTATTCCATGGGTCCTGTTTCCCTCCTGCAGATGGGGAGGGTGTGTCGGCTGCTACAGCCATCGGTTTTCAGTGGCCTCCATGACAAAGCTCTGCAGTGTCTCTGCAGCCTGGAGGAAACAGATTGTTCCTTCTCCCTCTGCACCCACAATCCCTGCAGTGACTCTGCCCAGTGCCTGGGCCAGACACTGGAGCTGGGAAGAGGATTTGCCCCCATGGGTGAGGTTCAGATTCACTCAGCTGGCTGGGCTGGGGCCATGCTGGGAGCTGAGCTCTTCTGAACATCAAACCCAGTTGCAGGTGTGGAGCTCTGTGGAAAATCTGCCCCCAGGCTGCATCTACATGGCCCCAACAGCAAGCTCCAGGCTCGTCACTGAGTAACACCCAGGGGTTTGGGTGGGCGTGTACAGTCCATGCTGCTGGGGCTTCATAGCTACCAGTACCCGAGCTAGCCAGATCAAAGCTAGCCTGGGTGTGTCTACACACGGTGCTGTCACACCTTCATTGCAGTGTGGACACCCCCTGAGTGAGCAGAGCCAGGGGCAGGTCAGAGTAAAGCCAGGCAGCGCTCGGCCACGTCGCAGCCTCTGTCGCCATCACGTGGCCACTTCATCCCAGTCACCTGCTACTGTTACTGTGACTTTACCTGTGCTTGTCTGTAGCCAGGTGATGAACCCATGGGACAAAATATCTGTTCTGGTTCACCTGCCTCTTTCAGTTAAATTCCTGCCGAGAGCATGGGGGTGTGTGAGGAAGACACCAGCAGCAGGGATGAGAGGAGAAGTAGGTGTCCCACTATTCAGATAAAAATGGCCATTTACAAGAGCTGAAATGCTCAGAGCTGGGGCCTCTGGTTCTGCATCTGAAGCCGTATTTACAGCCCGGCGGAAGTGGCTGATTTCCAGAGGACAGAACCGCAGCAGCTCCCACTGCCCGCACCAGAAGCAGTTGGTGCTCAGTTCCTCAGACAATAGGGATTTAGGTGCATAACAATTAACAGCCAGGTTTGAATGTGTCCGGCAAAGTGCCCAGCCGGCGCCATGGAGGTGGCTGCCCCTTGGGACAGTCACTGGGGTGGTTCTGAAACCATTGATTATTGCCCCGTGAGAGCGAGTTACGTCCTACATCACCAGAGGTCACGGCCCAATGATCAGTGTCACTCGGCAGAGTAACTGCAGCCCCAGCGACTGTGAGACGAGTTCCAGCAGGGGCGGCCAGTCACCCACTGAGAGGGGCTGTCATGGGCCTGAGCCAGGTGGGGGTATCCCCATGGGCGGAGCAGGGCCGGGAGGTGACAGGCCCCATGAAGGATGCGCTGTCCATGTCTGACGGGGGGAGATGTTAGGGATACGATAACGCTGCGCCACTCGAATTAGCTGTAACTCAACAGCTCCCAGGGGGCAGGAGGGGAAGGAGGCTGCAGGCCCATGGCCCTTTGCAGGGTCCAGGCCACATGCACAAAGCCTCGGGCAGGTGCTAGCAGGGGCTCCTGAGGGAGCTGGGGCTTGTCAGGGCTGTAACCGAATTGTCTGAGTGCCCCATGGCTGCAGCGCTCCCAGGGGTGGGGTGGGGGATGGGTCAGTGTCCAAAACCCATTGGCAGATGGGCCCAGGGGTGCTGGAGGCTGCATTGGGGGCTCGGGGCAGAGGTAGGAGGTGGAAGTTACAATGCTCAAGCAGCTGCCTCTTCAGACACAGACACTGAGCACAGCCCCTCCCCCACCACACAGGGAGCCGGACAGACAGACGGGTTAAAGCCCTGCACAGGGAAGGGTGGGGGTTGGCACAGGGCACAGACTAGTGGGGGGAAGGGCTGGGGCTCACGTACTGGTGTTTCAGGGGGGAGGGCTCTGGGGGCAGGGGACAGGGGCTGGGGAAGCTGCTGAAGCCCCTGGCCATGTTGGCATTTCAGGGAGAGTGAGAGGGACTTTCCCCAACATCACTGTGGCCCGAGTCACACTGGGGGGCAGGCTCACCCCAGGGTCACCCAGCACCTCTGAGCTGAGCTGCAGGGGAGCTAAAGAGGCCAGTGCAGAACAGCCAGCCCCTCCCCCAGCCAGGATCAGTACCGGCTCAGCATCGTTCCCACGGCTCCTTTCAGAGAGCAGGTGGGGACACAGCTGGCATCAGCCAACCCGCTGCTCTGTGAGCCGAGAGGGCTCCCTAAAGGCTGCGATCCCAGGGGCACTGGGCACATGGGCATGGGGCACTTGACCAGACTGGGTGAGGCCAGATCCAGCTCCGACAATTCCCTGGGCACCCAACACTCATGTGAGCCCCAGGATGTCACCCAAAGGACTATTAGCACCAGCCCAAGGTCCTGAACTTGGCAGCCCTGGGAGCAGGTTGTCAAAGAAGGAGCATCGCCCACATCCTGCTGTGATGGCTCCCCCTGGGTTCTGAGGGCCCAGCACTTGGCACCCAAATCCCCCCACGGACGCCCTGTGCAGCCCTCTCTAAATCTCTCCCATTCCCTCGATTTCTCCCCACTCCACTCTGTCCATCCCATGCCACCTGCAATCACATACTGCAGCTTTACAAAGCACCCTAGACAACCCCGCTATGGAACTGGTCATATGAACTGAAACAAACCCTTTATGGTACATTTCCCAAAGAAGTAAATATCCTTACAAATCTGATACTGCTTTAATATCTGCTCTGGTTAGGCCTCAGCTGGAGTATTGTGTCCATTTCTGTGCACCGCATTTCAAGAAAGATGTGGAGAAATTGGAAAGGGTCCAGAGAAGAGCAACAAGAATGATTAAAGGTCTTGAGAACATGACCTATGAAGGAAGGCTGAAAGAATTGGGTTTGTTTAGTTTGGAAAAGAGAAGACTGAGAGGGGACATGATAGCAGTTTTCAGGTATCTAAAAGGGTGTCATAAGGAGGAGGGAGAAAACTTGTTCACCTTAGCCTCTAAGGATAGAACAAGAAGCAATGGGCTTAAACTGCAGCAAGGGAGGTCTAGGTTGGACATTAGGAAAAAGTTCCTAACTGTCAGGGTGGTTAAACACTGGAATAAATTGCCTAGGGAGGTTGTGGAATCTCCATCTCTGGAGATATTTAAGAGTAGGTTAGATAAATGTCTATCAGGGATGGTCTAGACAGTATTTGGTCCTGCCATGCGGGCAGGGGACTGGACTCGATGGCCTCTCGAGGTCCCTTGCAGTCCTAGAATCTATGAATCCCCTGCTTCATGGACAGAGGCCCAGTCTGTGTAACTCAACATCCGGCTCACGTTTTCTCTGTGCCTTTCCTATTTTTCTATCTCCAGAGGAAAGTGAGGAATAAGAGAGAGATGATTGCAGGTGAATTTAACAAACTGCACACACTGCTGAGAGAGGAGGAGCAGCTGCTTCTGCAGAGCCTGGAGGAGGAGGAGAGGGCGACTCTGCAGAGACTAAGGAAAAATGTCACCAAACTCTCCCAGCAAAGCTCCTCTCTGCATCAGCTGATCACAGAGATCGAGGAGAAGTGTCAGCAACCAGTTGTCGAGCTGCTAAAGGTGAGACGGCATCAAAATTCTCCCCCCATCCAGAATTATAACTCAGATCCCTGGGTCTGGATCCCAACAATTAGAGTAAATGTGTCTGTGGTTACAGACAAACAGAACATCGGCTAAGGGCTCCATCAGTTCCAAAATATCGCAGTTCATGTTAGAGGGGAATTCTCCTCCTGGAGACCCAGTGAGGCCGTGGGAGATTAAATGGATGATACAAAAACGATACTGAGCTAAACCCGTCCCTGCTCTGACCCCAGAACACTGGACCCAACATGGTCGATAAACACAGGTACTGATGGGCTGGGTCCCTTGAAGGGAGAAACCTTTAGCTAAATCCCTGTCTCACCTACACAAATGAAACAAGTGTTAATGCAAAACGGTGTATGAGATTTTACCACAAAACAGTGAAGCCTGGGAGGGTTCATAGAATCACAGAATATCAGGGTTGGAAGGGACCTCAGGAGGTCATCTAGTCCAACCCCCTGCTCAAAGCAGGACCTAATCCCAACTAAATCATCCCAGCCAGGGCTTTGTCAAGCCTGACCTTAAAAACCTCTAAGGAAGGAGATTCCATCACCTCCCTAGATAACCCATTCCAGTGCTTCACCACCCTCCTAGTGAAAAAGTTTTTCCTAATATCCAATCTAAACCTCCCCCACTGCAACTTGAGACCATTACTCCTTGTTCTGTCATCTGGTACCACTGAGAACAGTCTAGATCCGTCCTCTTTGGAACCCCCTTTCAGGTAGTTGAAAGCAGCTATCAAATCCCCCCTCATTCTTCTCTTCTGCAGACTAAACAATCCCAGTTCCCTCAGCCTCTCCTCATAAGTCATGTGCTCCAGCCCCCTAATCATTTTTGTTGCCCTCCGCTGGACTCTTTCCAATTTTTCCACATCCTTCTTGTAGTGTGGGGCCCAAAACTGGACACAGTACTCCAGGTGAGGCCTCACCAATGTCAAATAGAGGGGAATGATCACGTCCCTCGATCTGCAGGCAATGCCCCTACTTATACAGCCCAAAATGCCGTTAGCCTTCTTGGCAACAAGGGCACATTGTTGACTCATATCCACCTTCTCGTCCACTGTAACCCCTAGGTTCTTTTCTGCAGAACTGCTGCCTAGCCACTCGGTCCCTAGTCTGTAACAGTGAATAGGATTCTTCCATCCTAAGTGCAGGGCTCTGCACTTGTCCTTGTTGAACCTCATCAGGTTTCTTTTGGCCCAATCCTCTAATTTGTCTAGGTCCCTCTGTATCCTATCCCTACCCTCCAGAGTATCTACCACTCCTCCCAGTTTAGTGTCATCGGCAAACTTGCTGAGGGTACAGTCCACGCCATCCTCCAGATCATTAATGAAGATATTGAACAAAACCAGCCCCAGGACCAACCCTTGGGGCACTCCGCCTGAAACCGGCTGCCAACTAGACATGGAGCCGTTGATCACTACCCGTTGAGCCCGACGACTTAGCCAGCTTTCTATCCACTTTATAGTCCATTCATCCAGCCCATACTTCTTTAACTTGCTGGCAAGAATACTGTGGGAGACCGTATCAAAAGCTTTGCTAAAGTCAAGGAATAAGACATCCACTGCTTTCCCCTCATCCACAGAGCCAGTTATCTCATCATAGAAGGCAATTAGGTTAGTCAGGCATGACTTGCCCTTGGTGAATCCATGCTGACTGTTCCTGATCACTTTCCTCTCCTCTAAGTGCTTCAGAATTGATTCCTTGAGGACCTGCTCCATGATTTTTCCAGGGACTGAGGTGAGGCTGACTGGCCTGTAGTTCCCCGGATCCTCCTCCTTCCCTTTTTTAAAGATGGGCACTACATTAGCTTTTTTCCAGTCATCCGGGACCTCCCCCGATCGCCATGAGTTTTCAAAGATAATGGCCAATGGCTCTGCAATCACATCCGCCAACTCCTTTAGCACCCTCGGATGCAGCGCATCCGGCCCCATGGACTTGTGCTCGTACAGTTTTTCTAAATAGTCCCGAACCACTTCTTTCTCCACAGAGGGCTGGTCACCTTCTCCCCATACTGTGCTGCCCAGTGCAGCAGTCTGGGAGCTGACCTTGTTCATGAAGACAGAGGCAAAAAAATCATTGCGTACATTAGCTTTTTCCACATCCTCGGTCACTAGGTTGCCTCCCTCATTCAGTAATGGGCCCACACTTTCCTTGACTTTCTTCTTGTTGCTAATATACCTGGAGAAACCCTTCTTGTTACTCTTAACATCTCTTGCTAGCTGCAACTCCAAGTGTGATTTGGCCTTCCTGATTTCATTCCTGCATGCCTGAGCAATAGTTTTATACTCCACCCTGGTCATTTGTCCAATCTGCCACTTCTTGTAAGCTTCTTCTTTGCGTTTAAGATCAGGAAGGATTTCACTGTTTAGCCAAGCTGGTCACCTGCCATATTTACTGTTCTTTCTACACATTGGGATGTTTTTTTCCTGCAACCTCAATAAGGATTCTTTAAAATACAGCCAGCTCTCCTGGACTCCTTTCCCCCTCATGTTATTCTCCCAGGGGATCCTGCCCATCAGTTCCCTGAGGGAGTCAAAGTCTATTTTTCTGAAGTCCAGGGTCCGTATTCTGCTGCTTTCCTTTCTTCCTTGTGTCAGGATCCTGAACTCGACTATCTCATGGTCACTGCCTCCCAGGTTCCCATCCACTTTTGCTTCCCCTACTAATTCTTCCCAGTTTGTGAGCAGCAGGTCTAGAAGAGCTCTGCCCCTAGTTAGTTCCTCCAGCACTTGCAGCAGGAAATTGTCCCCTACACTTTCCAAAAACTTCCTGGATTGTCTGTGCACCGCTGTGTTGCTCTCCCAGCAGATATCAGGGTGATTAAAGTCTCCCATGAGAACCAGGGCCTGCGATCTAGTAACTTCTGTTAGTTGCCGGAAGAAAGCCTTGTCCACCTCATCCCCCTGGTCTGGTGGTCTATAGCAGACTCCCACCACCACATCACCCTTGTTGCTCACACTTCTAAACTTAATCCAGAGACTCTCAGGTTTTTCTGCAGTTTCATACCGGAGCTCTGAGCAGTCATACTCCTCTCTTACATACAATGCAACTCCCCGACCTTTTCTGCCCTGTACTGTCCTTCCTGAACAGTTTATATCCATCCATGACAGTACTCCAGTCATGTGAGTTATCCCACCAAGTCTCTGTTATTCCAATGACATCATAGTTCCTTGACTGTGCCAGGACTTCCAGTTCTCCCTGCTTGTTTTCCAGGCTTCTTGCATTTGTGTATAGGCACTTAAGATAACTCGCTGATTGTCCCGCTTTCTCAGTCTGAGACAAGAGTCCTCCTCTCCTGCTCGTGCTTCGTCCCGGTATCCCATTTCCCCACTTACGTCAGGGCTTTGGTCTCCTTCCCCTGGTGAACCTAGTTTAAAGCCCTCCTCACTAGGTTAGCCAGCCTGCTTGCAAAGATGTTCTTCCCTCTCTTCGTTAGGTGGAGCCCGTCTCTGCCTAGCACTCCTCCTTCTTGGAACACCATCCCATGGTCTAAGAATCCAAAGCCTTCTCTCCGACACCACCTGCGTAGCCATTCGTTGACTTGCACAATTCGACGGTCTCTACCCAGGCCTTTTCCCTGCACAGGGAGGATGGACGAGAACACCACTTGCGCTTCAAACTCCTTTATCCTTCTTCCCAGAGCCACGTAGTCTGCAGTGATCCGCTCAAGGTCATTCTTGGCAGTATCATTGGTGCCCACGTGGAGAATCAGGAAGGGGTAGCGATCCGAGGGCTTGATGAGTCTCGGCAGTCTTTCCGTCACATCGTGAATCCTAGCTCCTGGCAAGCAGCAGACCTCTCGGTTTTCTCGATTGGGGCGGCAGATAGATTACTCAGTCCCGCTGAGGAGGGAGTCCCTGACCAGCACCACCCTCCTCCTTCTCTTGGGAGTGGTGGTCGTGGAACCCCCATCCCTAGGACAGTGCATCTCATGCCTTCCAATCGGTGGAGTCTCCTTCTGCTCCCTTCCCTCAGATGTATCATCTATTCCACTCTCTGCGTTAGTACCTGTGGAGAGAACATGAAAACGGTTGCTCACCTGTATCTCCATTGCTGGTACATGGACGCTCCTCTTCCTTCTTCTGGAGGTCACATGCTGCCAATTTTCTTCACCGTCCCTCAGTCCCCTCTGTGCAACCTGCTCCAATTCTTCAGAACGTTGTGCCTGTAGAAGCATATCCTGACGTCTGTCCAGGAAATCTTCATTTTCTCGTATGCAACGCAGGGTCGATACTTGTTTCTCCAGACCTCGAACCTTCTCTTCCAATATGGAGACCAGCTTGCACTTTGTACAGACAAAGTCGCTTCTGTCCTGTGGAAGAAAAACAAACATGGCACAAACTGTGCAGGTTACAACAACTGAACGCTCACCTCCCATATCACCTTCCTTCTAAGAGCTTCCTCAGCTGTTGCAGCAACTCACAGAAGCCCGCGAGATGTAAGCCTCAGTGGTCTCTCCGCGAACTCCCAGGCAAACTCCCTCTGCTAGCCTCCGCTGTTCGCCGCTCAGCTGTTTCACTGCTGACTGCCTTTTTATAAGTCAGGCTCACTCAAGGCCCACTCCAAGGGTCCTGTATTTGCTCCTCCTTCACCTGGAGAACTCCCTTGCGAAACTCCCGGTTAGCAGCCCCTGTTCGGTTGATCTATTTTCTAGATGAAAGTTTGATGCCCAGAGTGAGACTCCCTCAGTTTTATGCGCATTGTGTTAATACGGATCATTGATTTTCTTTTTTCTTTCAGGATGTGAAAAGCACATTGAGCAGGTGTGTTTCCTGTGTTCATTGCTCTTATATTCGTGGTGGTGGTTCTGGGATGATGTGTGTACAGAGCAGCTGAGTGATGATGGGACGTTTTCTTCATAGGAGTGAGAATGTGAAACTCCAGGACTCAGAAGCTGTTTCTACTGACCTGAAGAACGTGTATAAAATTTCCCTTGACCTGAGGGAAGCGCTGCAGAGATTCAGAGGTGAGTGGAGTCTACTGGGACATTCAGCTGTATTGTGCCTGGGGATCTGGACAGAGCCTGGGACCCCAGGACACGCATGTACCCAGCTGACAGGCTTGGAGCTGTGTGATAGCTGGAGGCTGATGTGCTGGGGAATTTGCCTGCAACTCACACCCACCTGCTGGTACTTGCCCAGGTGTCTGACCAGGCCCCATCACTCTGACATCCTGACCCCTCCATGGCTGAGTTAATGGGTGTCCCTGAGCCAGGTGCTGTGAGGCCTGGACTGGGCCCATCGCACTGGGTACTGCACAGACTGGTAACGGGGGACGTGTCTGTGCCTCTCTCCTGGGACATGTGAGGGCTGCGTTGTGTGGCCACCGCTCAGCACTGCCCCAGCCCCCATTAGCCAAGGCTGGCCGAGCTTTCTGAGCTGGAGGAGGGGCCGGTCTGGCTGCTGTGGTCTGACCTGGGCCATGTGTTGCTGGGTAACAAGCTGAATCCTACGGGCCCCTTGTCTGCTCTGAGCACAGCCCAGTGTGAGGTTGGGTCTGTGGTTTGCTGCTCAGTGAGTGAGACTCACTCACAAGAGTGTGACCCTGTCCCCATCCAATCCCCTCCGCACAACCCCAGAGTGGAGACCGGGGGGAAAGGCAGAAACCTGACAGTGAGGAGGGACAGAGAAGAAACTAAGGCAGAGGAGAGGAGGACTGGGAAGGTTCAGTGAGCTCGGTCTGTGATTGTTGAACTGGCCCTTTCATCCTACCCCTGCCGCTCCTCTCTTTCCACCCACCCCCAGCAGGGGGCAGTCGAAGGGGCCAAGCTGGGTGTATCTGTCCCAGCCAATGGAGGCTGCGCAGTCGGTGCCGCTGCAGGGCCAGGATCTCAGGGGAGCAGGAACCCCAGGCTGTGGGGGAAGCAGCTTCCTCTCTGTGACTGGCTGGAGTAGTCAGCACATCCCTGCTCCCCTCCCCGTTCACTGCTCCCAGCCCAGCTCAGTCTGTTCCTGCTGAGCTCTGGGCCATTCCACACCCCTGGCCCCTGAGCCTTTCAGGATCCTGAGCCAGTCACCTCAGTGCCTCGTTCTAGGGGATCACCAGCCCCTGGGGATAGGAGTTGCGGTTGGGAGAAGGACGAGGAACGGGGCTGCAATTGAGGCCAGGAGCCGGGGCCATGGCAGGGAGTGGACCCACAGTTGGGGCCGGCAGCTGGGGGCTTCAGCTGGGGGCGGAACCAGGGTTGGGGCTGGGGCTGGAGCTGAAGCTGGGGTCGCAGCCTGGAGCGGGGCTGGGAGTCGATGGCTGAGGCCGGGCCTGGAGATGCAGCTGGGGCTTAGGGTGGGGCCGGAGTGGAGCTGGGTGGCGTTCCCTTTCTGCCACAAATGGGGGCTGGTCCAGGCTCTGCCATGCCCCCCAAATGTTTGGGGACCACTGCTCTAGGAGCACCCCTTATTAGCTGTTTCACTGCCAACTAGCCACCTAGGGATTTAATTACTTCCAGGTTGGTCTGGGTTATCTCATTCTCCGTTATCGGAGTCTGTCACAGGTAGTCTGGTCCCTGACTCCCCTAAAAGGGCCAGCCCTCTTGACACATTTCCTTCCCCCCCCCCCCGAGAGCCAACCTGTATTCAAAGGTAGGCTTGACCATGGCTGACACTTGGTTCTGTTCTGCAGCCGGGGTGAGGTGGGGGGTAATTCCTGCCCTGCTGTCACAAGGAAATCTGCAAGGCCACTGGCCATAATTTTATTCTCATCACTGAAGTATGAAGAGTCCAGGAGTTTGATTCCCCAACTTTCTATGTAGCTCATGTTATGGGTAAAATCCCCCATAGTCTTCAGCATGTCATAGTTCAGAACAATTCTTTGGCCATAGCAGAGGTAGTCAATAGCACTCGACTTTCATCATTGGTGTGATGGTCGTGTAGCAGATATGGACTGGCTACAGAGCTTCCGTCTCAGCCAGATACACACCAGATGTGTTCATCACAAAATCCTTTAATGTTCTGCCAAGTATGGCTGAGATCAGCTTAAATATGGTATTTTACACCCAGTGCTACCTAGTGCTTGAACAGCATAATACAGTTTAGTGTTCCATTACACCCCCACCCCTTTAAGTTCTACATTACTACCATTTATAATATTTTCATTATCATACTGTATTTCAAGTTCAGTGTGGATCAGTCTCTTAGGTGTCTCTGAATGGTGCTGGTCTTCTAATTACACAGCCCGAACAGGTGACAGCTTGGTCATCTGTCTGTCCATTAGTTCCACCAACTGACTATGGTCGGTCTGAAGCAACAAAGAGTCCTGTGGCACTATGTTCGGTCTGGAATCCTTGAGTCATCTTCTTGTTTTGCATCCACCATCTGTAGCATTTGCTCAGTTGATTGTTGTTTCTGAGGAACATACTGTAGATGTTGACAGTTTCTGTTGAACTCTCCTCTCTTGGTCTTGATCACAGACAACCTGGGTGTTGAATTCTTTTTCTTTACAACAGCTGGAGTATTCCATTCTTTGTCTCCATCCAATTGGACACAAACATGGTCACCAGTTGCTAGGCCTGGTAGTTTTCTAAGTGATGTCTGTTGTAAAAGCGTTCACAAGCTATTTTTGCCTTTTTGTTTGATTTGTCTACTCTCTACATGTCTGGCAACTTTGGAGATAGATTCTTTTCCAAAGTTGGGAGGGTAGTTCTGAGTTGTCTTCCCATCAGCAGTTGTGCTGCACTATATCCAGTCGCTGCTATTGGTGTCGATCTATAACTCAGTAGAGCAAAGAATGGATCTTCCTGCTGAAGGATATTCTTGGCTGTCTGTACAGTTCTCAGCCACCTCTCCGTTCGCTTGTGAGTAATATGGTCTTCTAGTAATATGAGGAATCATATTTTGTTTGGATAAATTAAATTCTACGTCAGTGAATTGTGGTCCATGCTCTGTCACAAGTTCTTCTGGAACCCTGAAATGACGAAAAGTGCACGTCAGTTGCTGTATAACACTCTGGTATGTTACGTCTTTCAAGTACACTATTTCTATATACCTGGAAAAATAGTTCATGACTACCAGGTAAAGGTGGCCCCTGAATTCACATAAATCTGCAGCTAGTCTCTTCTAAGGTCTCTTTCATTCAGACTAGCTCCTTGTTAGTGTCACTAATTACTACTGGCCATATCTTTCTTCCCACCACCTTCAGTAGAAGAGCTATGAGATCCCAAGGGGGAATTTTTCTACCAAGGGCAAATTTAACAGCAGCTCTGGAGTGTTTCATAGCTGATGTCCTGAGCCTGGCCTGACCGTAACTGTGCGTTTCTGGGGATGTTGATAGTTACTCACTGGAAGTCACTGGGATTTGGGCTCCTAAGTTGCTGGGGCACCTTTGAAGTAGAGCTGGGTGTACTTCGGGGGTAAATTGTTTATTTGCCTATAAAATTATATTTTGGGTTGACTGAAACTATTCCTGAATCCATGTCAAAATTGCTGAATAGTTTCAATGACCAGAAAAAGGTGCCGCCACTTCCCTTCTAGCCTTTAGCCCAGTGGCTGGGTCCTCAGCTGGGAGCCCCAGGTTCAATCCCCCAGGTGATGTGGGGAAGGAATTGGAATGGGCTCCGGGTGTCTGGTGTGGGGCTTCCTCAATCTCTCCTGCTAAAGGCGTCCCCCTGTGTCTAAACACTGCCATGGGCACTGGGCCAGAGCGTGTGAGTGAGAATGACTCTGCAGCCCAGTGGTCGGGCTCCGACCTGGGAGTCCAGAGTCCAACTCCTCTGCTCCAGTGACCCTGTAATTATTGATCCATAACCCCAGGGAACGGAGGGGTTATGGCCCCTGGCACCGCAGTGTCTGAGCCATATCAATGCCCCCGTGCAAACCCCTAGTGCAGACACGCTGTGTGGGTGTGAACTGGGACTGGCCCCTAGTGCAGCTTCTCCCAGATGGAGGGAGCAGCAAATGGGGAAATGCCCCCTCCCCTCCCCACTGCCCCAGCCTCATTAGCAATCACCCCTGTTCCCCCCAGCACCCTTCAAGACTCATCTTCCCATTACCCTGCCCCCTTCTAACGAGCCCGGGCACCCTGCCCTTGCCCTAGCATGGAGAGTCCCAGCTGCACCAGTGTGTGTGGGGACGGCACCAACCTGCTCTTAGCAACAAACCAGCCACACATGACCCCAGAGCAACAGAGATTCCCTGGGGCCTGCCCCCTTCACCTTCCCTCTATCCCCCAGCACCTGCCTCTCCCTTACCCTTCCTTCAAACCCTGTGCCAAATTGACCCCTGCCTCTGTCCTGCCCCTCCCCTTCTTCTCACCCTTTTTCTGCTCCCCTGGGCCCTACCCCTCTGTCCCCACTTTGCCTCCCTGGCATGTACCTCTGCCCTCCACCCATCTCTGCCCCCTGGAACCCACCCTCCCTTCTCCCACTGCTGTCCTGTCACCTGCCCCTCTCGCAAAAACATCCTTTGCACCCTGGAGCCCACCCATCATTTCACCCCCCTGCTACCTCTTGGCATGAACCTCTCCCCTTCCACCCTCTGCTGCCATGTCTCTCACCCTACCCCACCCCTCGTCCCCCCCCGGTGCCTGCCACTACCCTCACCCCCTCTGCCCCTTCATGCCCCCACCCTCCTCTGCTGTCTTGGCTCCCGCCCTTCTCAGCCCCCTGAGCCCAGCCTGGTACCTGTCCCTGTCTCCATCCTCTATGACCCCTGCCACCTGCCCCTTCCACCCCTCTCTTCCCCTGGTTCCCACCCCTTCCCTCCTCTGCTCTCCCTGTGTCTGCCCTTCTGCTCAGCCCCCTCAATCCCTTGGCACCTGCCCATTCCCTTCCCCCCTCGTTCCAACCCCTTCCCTCCCTCACCCTGCCCCCCAGCATCTACCCCTCGCCTTGCCCCTTCCCCGCTGATGCCTATCCCCCTTCACTCCCTCTGCACCCTGACTCCACTCTCCTCACACCCCTCTGCCCCCATGACTTACCCCAGCCCCTGCCTTTCTCGTGACCACCCCTCCTTTCACCCCCCATCTCCTGGCACACACTCCTCCTGACCCCCTTCCCTCCTTTTGTCTGTCCCTTCATTATCCCCCTTCTGAACCCTGGCATCTGTCCCTCCCCCTGCCCCTCTGGTGTCCACCTCTTCCCTTGCCCCCTTCTGTCCCCAATACCTCCTCTTGCCCCTCTTTGTCCTTGGTGCCTGCCCCATTATATGCCACACCAGAGTCACGCTGGCACCTGCCCTTCCCCGGGCACATTACTGCCTGCCCATGTGCTCTCCCTCCTGTGCCTCCTGGCTTTCACCCCTTCCTCATACCCCTCTGGCACCCACCCCTTCCCTTATCCTCCCACCCACTGATGACCACCCCTTCAATAAACCCCCAAGCTCATTTGCCCCTCGTGCCTTCCCCATCCCACGACCCACCACTGTCCCTCCGGCATTTCTCTCTTCCCCCCCCCCCCACTCTGCCCTGGTTCCTGCTCCTTCCTTCTCCAACCCCTGGCCCCCAGCTCTCCCCTCAGACCAAGCCCCTTCCCTTGCCCCCACCTCCTGGTGCCTGCCCCTTCCCTTGCACCCCCTCCCCCATGCCACCTTCCCCTTAGTTCTTCCTCCTCCCATCTCCTCACCCTCTGTGTCCCTGAAACCTGTGCCTCTCACCCCCCTTAGTCCCCTGGTGCCAGCCCCTCTATTCACTCCTCCTCTGCTCCCTTGTGGCCCATCTCTACCATTGCCCCCATCTGCCTCCATGGTGCCAGCCCCTTTCTTTGCCCCCTTTGCCTGCCTGGTGCAAACCCCTTCCCTTGTCCCCCTTTGGGCCCCCTGGTGTCTGCCCCTCCCTTCAACCTCTCCTAACCTCTGGGTGCCACCCCTCCCCTCACCCTCTCTCTTCCCCCCTGGTGCCCACATCTCCACACCTCTCTGCCCCTAGGGCCCGCCCTTCTCCTCTCTCCCCTCCTTGCATCTACCCCTCTGCTCCTCCCAACCATCCCTCCTGGTGATTACATCTTCCCTCGCCCCACCTCTGTCTTCCTGGCACCCACCCCTCATGCCCCTCTCCCCCTTTATGACTGCCCTTTCCCTCACTCCACTCTTGCCCCCTGGGGTCTGCCCCACCCCTTGTCCCCCCATGTCCCTCTAGCACCTGCCCTACCCCTCACCCCTCTTTGTCCCCTTGTCACCTGCACCTTCTCCCACCCCCTCCTTTTTCCCCTGGTGCCAACCCCTCCTTCTACTCCCCCTCTGCCTCCCTAGCGCCTGCCCCTCTGTTCACCCCTTGTGTCCTCTGGTGGAAGCCTCTTCCCTTCCCCCATCCCCCAGTGCCGCCCACCCCTTCTCTAGCCCACCCTTTGGACCCCTGGTGCCCACCCCTCCCCTCTCTCTTTCCCTTGGCACCAGTCCTGCCCCTCACTCACACTCTATGGCCCAGATGCATGCGCCTCCCCTTCCCCCTTAGCCCCCCAGTGCCTGCCCCTCCCATCACCCCATTCTGCCCCCTGGCATATGCTCCTCTGATCACCCCCCCCCCGCAGTCCCCTGGCACTTGTCCCTCCTGTTGCCTTCCTCCACCCACTGGTGACTGCCCCTGCCCTAGTCAGCCCCTCTGCCCCCAGACTCCTGCGTCACTCTGTCCCCCTGGTGCCTGCCAATTCCCTCCCCCCCATGGTCCTGTCACCTGCCCCACTCCTCATCCCTCCCACATCCTGGCACCAGTCCCTCCCCTTGATTCCCTCTGCCCCATTGGAGCCTCCACCATTCCCTCACATCCCTCTGCCCCCTGGTGCCCGCCCCTTCCCTTGCTTTCCTGTGCCCCCTGAAACCTGCTCCTCCCTTCACCCCCCTCTGCCCTCCTGGTGCCTGCTCCTCTTCCCCCCATTGCCCTTGTCCCTGCCCCTCCCCTCTTCCCCTCCAACGCCTCTACTCCTGTCACCTGTCCCTCCCCTTTCCTCTCCCAGCATGAGCCTGTCCCCTCCCCTCCCCCGCCCCCACTGACACCTTCCCACCCCTCCCCTGCTCCTCCTGCCCTTTCCCCTCACAGGCAGACGGGCCCTGACTCCCCTCAGGCAACACCCCCCCCCCCCCAGCGATTAACGGGGACACAGGTTAATTTCCCTTTGATCCCAGTGACCAGCCCCTGGCCCTGACTCTGTGACTCTCTCCCCAGTGGACGTGACTCTGGATCCGGACACGGCTCATCCCAGACTCGTCCTGTCTGAGGATCGGAAACGTGTGAATCTCGGAGACACATGCCAGGATCTGCCCAACAACCCGGAGAGATTTGATCCTTGTCCCTGTGTCCTGGGCACTGAGGGGTTCACGGGTGGGAGGCGTTACTGGGAGGTGGAGGTGGGAGACAAGACTGAGTGGGCTCTGGGGGTTTGTAGGGAATCTGTGAGCAGGAAGGGGAAGGTCACACTCTCACCTGAGAATGGATACTGGGCCGTGTGGCTGAGGGATGGGGGATACAAGGCCTTCACCTCCCCCTCGACCCCCCTCCTCGTGAGCGTCAGGCCCAGCCGGGTGGGGATTTTCCTGGACTATGAGGCGGGTGAGGTCTCGTTTTACAATGTGACTGACAGGTCCCATCTCTTCACTTTCACTGGCACCTTCTCTGGGAAGCTCCGCACTTTCTTCTGTCCTGGTCTGATCGCTGGGGGTACAAACGCGGCTCCCCTGATAATCTGCCCGGTCCCAGCTCAGGCTGGAGGGAATCTCTGTCCCTGACAGTGACCCCGCGGCACAGACTGGCCCTTCCCAGCGCTGCTGATCTTCCCGCCCCCAGTGGTGGGGGCCAGTCACTGCAGCAACTGGACTTTCTGTGCTGACCATACGCTGCCTGTTTCCCTTTTCAACTGGAGGTTCCAGTCGAAAACAGACACCTGGGAACCCCCAGCCCTCACCTTTCCCCATCCCCGGCCCCAGGGGTAGCAGATGGGGGTGGATGGGGTCATTTACCCCTGTCAGAATTTTCTACCCCTGTGAAAGCTCAACGTAAAATATGAAAGAAAAAAGATTATTCTAATTTAGAAAATATTATTGTAACAAGGTGTAAATACAAGAATGTTTTAATTTACATTTCAACAGTATTTCAAAAACAAGCATCTAAACATATTTTTAGAAATGGAATTATTTACATTTATTTTTTCATTCTTCCCGCAAGTCTATATTGAAGTTTAACTTCTATAAATAACGTCATTTGTATTTCAACTGTGGAATTTCAAGAAATCCAAAATATTTATCTTAACACAATAAAGTATTAAATTGTCAGACTGGGTTGTTCAGTTACAATGTACATATGTCATAAACATCACAACTACACACATGTGCAGCTGCTCTCTCTCTCTCTCCCCCTCTCTTTATTGTCTTGACTGGTTCTGTCTGGCAGGCAGGGCACATACACCCACCTCCTGCACTACATCTTTGACAATTAATAGGTTAAAAATGATAGAATTAATTAAGCAATATAAGTTAACTCGCACAAGATTATATAAAAATCTTTGAACTTCTGTCAGCATTTATTCATGGGATTTTTAACTTCCTAACTACATATAATCGGTAATCAAGATATGACCCTTCCTTTCTTTTTCTCACATCAATTAAAAAAACACCGGCCTCGACCTCAAATGCTCTCTTCCTATAGATAGAAATCTCTTCTACAATCTCCATTTTTTGGTTTATTTTTCTTTAGAAATATTATTTGCAGGCAATGTACTGTTACTGTGCACTGTTGATTTCAAAGTACTGCCGGGCTCTTCATGTTCTTGGTTATAAGGACACAACAAATGTAGTTTGGTAAAGAAATAGAGAAGGAGCTGTATTCCTTTACTGAATCATCACAAATTAACGTAATTATATTAAAGATGCTGGCCCTTAATGACACATAACATGAAATTTGGTGAAGCTTTCTTGGGAAACCTTTCTTCTTGGCCATAAATCAGTAGAAAGGGTGATATTTTTGTTGTCATGTGAGGTTTAGAGTACAAAGAAAATGAAGTTGCTCCTGGAAATTCATCACAATTCCTCTGGGTTCTGTCCACCACCTTCTGCAATGCTCTGTAAAAATAGTGACCGATTAGTCTAATTTCTTTAAATTAACGATTGAACCTAATTTCTTGAAGAGCTAGCTGAGCAGAGTCTGAGGGGAGGCACATCACATGGCACTGCTAGGACTACTTTTTGTTTTAAACCCGATGCATTAGGAACATTTTCAATGTCATAATTCAGTTTTGAAGATTTATTCACCATATGCCATTCATGGCAATGTGCCCTAAACTTACCTTGATTATTTGAAAATAAATACCCTAAAATTCTCTTTTGTGCTTTTTAATCCAGTCTGCTGGTGTCTAGGTGGCATGGGCTGCTGAAGCTGTGTGTTCTTCCTAGTTTTTAACTCAGGGAAATTTTGATCTAAAAATAGATAATTTTTCCCTACAATTTCCTTCAGAAATATATGTTCCTTTCCCTATTTCTCACTGAATTATGTGTAATTACTGTGGTTTCTTATCCAATCTTATTGTATTATTACATGAGGAAATATGTTGGCAAATAGGTTAATATACAGCATGGTTTTTACTATCTGACAAGACATAAAAACGTGTTGTCACTCACAATTTACAGCATGAAGTGTCCTGAAGAGATCGCAAGAAATATTCATTTTTAAATTTCTAACTATGAATGGGTTCCCCCATCAGTTCCTGCAACCCCTGGCTGGCAGACCTCTGTGAATTAAGCAGGATGCAGTCTGCCAGGGAACCTCCACCAAGTGTCTTTATTACTTTTTATGGTGCATCACAACATAGCAGCAGTTACAAGGAGCCCCCTTCCTGCTCCCTGGTTCAGACTTTTATACGGCTGCTTTCTTCTCAGCGCTGAGCTAGTGACCTCCTCAGGGCTCCCCACAGGTGCAAGTGATCCCCTCTGCCCTTCCAAACCCAAACTACTCAGTCCCTTCTCCTCTAACTGTACCTGGTGCCCTGGGTGCTCTCAGTGACCAGGGTGCTGGCTTCCAAAGGGCTCAGTTTGAAGCTGCTAACAGCCCCCGTCACACGGCCATGATTGTGTAATTGACCCTATAGTGAAAATAACACCCAATGTAAACTGTGACCTCATTATTCAATTCAGAACCTAGATCTGCCAGTATCTGCTCTGGACAGCCATGTTGATATATAATTTTACGTCTTCTTCTCCACCTCATGTGCTGTCACAGTTCTAAGTGGAAATTCTTCTCCCTCTTTTGAAAAACCATCTGTCACTGTCAGTACATACTGGTATCGCTTCTGTGGTACTGGATAGAGCCCGATTCAATCTGCTCCCAGGAATTCCCAGGGTTTAGCAACCTATGTGCAAGAACACAGGCTAGAGTTCTCATTTGGATCTTTCCTGTGACATTTTTGTTATAATCCCCTATATAGTCAGCAAAGTAAATGTTATAATGTGGTTTCTATAATAGTTGCTGTCTCCAAACAGTCAGAATCTAACTTTTGGTGTTTTCCAGAAGTAAATAAATACAGGCCAAACTTCTGCAACGGAAAACGTGCATAAATACACTGTGCAGGGGCCACGAGTGATAGAGGCCCATGGTGCCTGAGCTCCAGCAATACTCAGGGCCTGGGGGCACAATTCCACCAATGTTTGAGGCCGAGTCTCTCCCACAGCCCCACCAGCCACGCCCGCGCACCTCCCCTGGAGCATCCCTGCCTGCGCCCTGTGCAGCGGGTGGCTGCCCTGCTGCTCCGTGCTGCGCTTCCTCACAAGAAAGGGACCAGCGCCGGCAGCAGGCTGAGGCAGCTACTGCGTCTGCAGAGGGAGGAGGGGAGGAGGCACACATGTTATGGCAGTTCCCCCCCTCCTCCCAGCACCCACCAAGAGATGACTCCGGCTATGTCTACACTACGAAACTAGGTCAAATTTATAGAAGCCGGTTTTATAGAAATCGGTTGTATACAGCCGATTGTGTGTGTCCCCACATAAAATGCTCTAAGTGCATTAGTTCGGCGGACCGCGTCCACAGTACCGAGGCTAGCGTCGACTTCCGTAGCGTTGCACTATGGGTAGCTATCCCACAGTTCCCGCAGTCTCCGCCGCCCATTGGAATTCTGGGTTGAGATCCCAATGCCCGGATGATGCAAAACAGTGCCGCGGGGGGTACTGGGTACATGTCGTCAGGCACCTCCCCCTCCGTCACAGCAACGGCAGACAATAGATTCGCGCCTTTTTACCTGGGTTACCTGTGCAGACAACATACCACGGCAAGCATGGAGCCCGCTCAGCTCAGCTCACCGTCACCATATGTCATCTGGGTGCCGGCAGACGTGGGACTGCATTGCTACACAGCAGCAGCAGCTAACTGCCTTTTGGCGGTAGACGGTGCAGCATGACTGGTAGCCTTCATTGGCGATCTGGGTGCCGGCAGCTGTGGGGCTGCATTGCACCAGCCCCCTTGCCTTTTGACAGTAGATGGTTTATTACGATTGGTAACCGTCCTCGTCAGACAGCAGTGGCTGTCGATCATGGGCACCTGGGCAGACAATGATGGTTATCAGTCGTAGTATGCTATTTTCTGCCACGCGCCCTGTTGGCTCATCGCACGTTAGCAGAGTCGTAGTATGCTATTTTCTGCCAAGCACCCAGTTTTCTGCTAAGCACCCAGAAGAGGCCAAGGGCGATCTGGGTGCTGGCAGACATGGGGCTGGCAGACGTGGGGCTAGATTGCTACACAGCAGCAACCTCTTGCCTTTTGGCAGTAGATAGTATATTACGACTGGTATCCATCGTTGTCATACTGCAGTGGGTATCAGATCGTGCAATAGGCCTGAAGGCTAACTGCCAAGCACCCAGTATTTGCTGCCAAGCACCCAGAAAATGCCGAGGGCTATCAGTCATGCTGCACCGTCGTCTTAAGATGTAAAAAATAGATTTATTCTGTATTCATTGTTTCCCTCCTCCCTCCGTCAAATCAACGGCCTGCTAAACCCAGGCTTTTGAGTTCAATGGCTTTTGGGGGGGCCATTCTGTGTGACAGTTGTTTGTGTTTCTCCCTGATGCAAAGCCACATTTCTTGATTTTAATTCCCTGTACCTGTACGCCATGTCGTCACTCGCCCCTCCCTCCCTTCTTCCCCTGGTCCGTCAGATACTAGTTTCGCGCCTTTTTTCAGACCGGACGCCATAGCTAGCACTGGGATCATGGAGCCCGCTCAGATCACCGCGGCAATTATGAGCACTATGAACATCGCGCGCATTGTCCTGGAGTATATGCAGAGCCAGGACATGCCCAAGCAAAACCAGGACCAGGCGAGGAGGAGACGATTGCAGCGCGGCAACGAGAGTGATGAGGAAATTGACATGGACATAAACCTCTCACAAGGCACAGGCCCCAGCAATGTGGAAATCATGGTGTTAATGGGGCAGGTTCATGCCGTGGAACGCCGATTCTGGGCCCGGGAAACAAGCACAGCCTGGTGGGACCGCATCGTGCTGCAGGTGTGGGATGATTCCCAGTGGCTGCGAAACTTTCGCATGCGTAAGGGCACTTTCATGGAACTTTGTGACTTGCTTTCCCCTGCCCTGAAGCGCCAGAATACCAGGATGAGAGCAGCCCTCACAGTTGAGAAGCGAGTGGCGATAGCCCTGTGGAAGCTTGCAACGCCAGACAGCTACCGGTCAGTCGGGAATCAATTTGGAGTGGGCAAATCTACTGTGGGGGCTGCTGTGATCCAAGTTGCCAGGGCAATGAGAGACCTGGTGATATCAAGGGTAGTGACTCTGGGAAACGTGCAG
>NW_020694338.1:35087-61767 GCF_002925995.2 Terrapene triunguis
AAATGACTTAATGCTGACAGAACTTCAAAGACTATTATATAATCTTGTGTGAGTTCACTTAAATATATTGCTTAATTAATTCTATCATTTTTTCACCTATTAATTTTCAAAGATGTAGTGCAGGAGGTGGGTGTATGTGTCCTGCCTTCCAGAGAGAACCAGTCAAGACAATAAAGAGAGGGGGAGACAGAGAGAGAGAGCAGCTGCACATGTGTGTAGTTGTGATGTTTATGACACATGTACATTATAACCGAATAATCTCCTCTGACAATTTAATGGTTTATTTTGTTAAGATAAATATTTTGGATTTCTTGAAATTCCACAGTTGAAATACAAATGACGTTATTTAGAGAAGTTAAACTTCAATATAGACTTGAGGGAAGAATCAAAAAATAAATGTAAATAATTCCAGTTCTAAAAATACGTTTAGATGCTTGTTTTTGAAATACCGTTGAAATGTAAATTAAAATGTTCTTGTATTTACACCTTGTTACAATAATATTTTCTAAATTAGAATAATCTTTTTTCTTTCATATTTTACGTTGAGCTTTCACAGGGGTAGAAAATTCTGACAGGGGTAAATGACCCCATCCACCCCCATCTGCTACCCCTGGGGCAGGGGATGGGGAAAGGTGAGGGCTGGGGGTTCCCAGGTGTCCGGTTTTCGACTGGAGTCCAGTTGCTGCAGTAACTGGCACCCACCACTGGGGGCGGGAAGAGCAGCAGGGCTGGGAGGGGACAGTCTGTGCCACGGGGTCACTGTCAGGGACAGAGATTCCCTCCGGCCTCAGCTGGGACCGGGCAGATTATCAGGGGAGCCGCGTTTGTACCCCCAGTGCTGTAACCAGGACTGAAATAAGGGCGGAGCGTCCCGGAGAAGGCTGCAGTGAAAGTGAAGAGATGGGACCTGTCAGTCACATTGTAAAATGAGACCTCGCCCGCCTCATAGTCCAGGAAAATCCCCACCCGGCTGGGCCTGACGCTCATGGGGAGTGGGGTTGAGGGGGAGGTGTGGGCCTCATATTCCCCATTCCACAGCCCCAGGACCCAGAGTCCATCCTCAGGTGTGTATGTGACCCACCCCTTCCTGCTCACAGATTCCCTACAAACCCCCAAGTCCCACTCAGTCTTGTCTCCCACCTCCACCTCCCAGTAACGCCTCCTGCCCGTGAACCTCTCAGTGCCCAGGACAGAGACACAATAATCAAATCTCTCAGGGTTGTTGGGCAGATCCTGGCGTGTGTCTCCGTGTCTCACACGTTTCCGATCCTCAGACAGGACGAGGTTGGGATGAGCCGTGTCTGGATCCAGAGTCACGTCCACTGGGGAGAGAGTCACAGAGTCAGGGCCGGGGACAGGGGCTGGTCACTGGGATCAAAGGGAAATTAACCTGCACCCCCCCGTTAATCACTGCGGGGGGGGGGTTGTTGCCTGAGGGGAGTCAGGGCCCGTCTGCCTGTGAGGAGACAATGAGGGGAAAGGGCAGGAGGAGCGGGGGAGGGTGGGAAGGGGTCAGTGGGGGTGGGGGAGGGGAAGGGACAAGTAGATGCTCGGAGAGGAAAGGGGAGGGGGAGGTAACAGGAGCAGAGGCGATAGAGGGAGGGGCAGAGGCGAGGGGCAGGCACAAGGGCAATGGGGGGCCAGAGGAGCAGGCACCAGGAGGGCAGAGGGGGGTGAAGGGAAGGGCAGGTTCCAGGGGGCTGCAGGGGGTGGGGGGAGGTGTGGGCTCCAGGGGAGGAGAGGGAACAGACCCCAGGGGACTGTGGGGGGTGAGGGGAGTGGGGGGTACCAGGGGGATGAAGGGGGGTGAAGGGAAGAGCAGGTTCCAGGGGGGTGAGGGGAGAGGTGGGCACAGGGGAGAAGGGGACAGACCCCAGGGGGCACATAGAAGCAAGGGAAGGCGCGGGGCAGAGGGGTGTGAGGGAATGGGGGGGAGCTCCAATGGGGCAGGGGGAATCAAGGGGAGGGACAGATGCCAGGGGATGGGGGGGATGAGGAGTGGGGCAGGTGCCAGGACCAGGGGGGGGGAGCAAATGGGCAGGCTCCAGGGGGACAGAGTGAGGCAGAAGCCTGGGGGCAGAGGGGCTGGCTATGGCAGGGACAGTGTCACCAGTAGGTGGAAGAGGGCAAGAGGAGGAGGGGCAGGTACCAGGGGGCTGCGGGGGATGAGGAGAGGAGCATGAGCCGAGGGCAGAGTGGGGTGATGGGAGGGGCGGGCCCTGGAGGGGGGCTAAGTAGGATGACAAGGGGCAGGTACCAGGGCTGTACAGCACGAGTGAGGGGTAGGATTGGTGCCAAGGGAAAGAGAGAGACAAGGAGAGGGGTGGGCACCAGGAGTCCAAAGGAGGGAGGTCAGGAGAGGGGGCAGGCACTGGGGGGACAGAGAGGGAATGTGCTTGCACCAGGGGACACGAGGGGTGAACAGAGGTGCAGGTGCTAGGGAGGCAGAGGGGGAGTAGAAGAAGGGGCTGGCACCAGGGGAAAAGGAGGGGGCAGGGGGAGACACAGGTGAGAAGGGGACAAAGAGGGGTGAGGGGTAGGTCAGGTGCCAGAGGGGTATGGTGGGCAAAGAGTGGGGGGAGCCCTGGGGGCAACAGGGCAGTGAGAGAAAGGGCAGTTATCAAGGAGGAGAGGGGCATGAAGGGTGGGTGCCAGGAGGACAGAGGCGGGAGGGAAGGGGTAGTCACCAGGAGGGATGGGGGGGATTGAGCAGAGGGGCAGATGGAAGGAGGGGAGAGAGGAGAGGGGCGGGCACCAGGGGGCAGAGTGGGGGCAAGGGAACAGATGAGCACAGGGGGGCAGAGAGAGCAGGGTGGAGAAGGGCAGGCCCTAGGGGGGTAGAGGGATGTGGAGATGTGGGCACCAGAGGGGCAGAGGGAGTGTGAGGGGAGAGGCGGGACCCAGAGGTTAGGAGAGGCTGAGGGGAGTGATGGGCATTAGTGGGGTAGAGATGGGGTGAGGGGAAGGGCAGAGACCAGGAGTCCAAAAGGGGGACGAGGGAAGGGACTTGCATCAGGCAGAGAGAGGGGGCATAGGAAAGGGCAGGCACCATGGAGTCAGATGGTGGCAATGGTAGAGATGGGCCTCAGGAGGGCAGAGGAGGAATGAACAGAGGGGCTGGCACGAAGGGATTGGCGGGATGAGAGGTCCAGGTGTCAGGGAGGCAGAGGGCAAAGGGCGGGAAAGGGGAAGAACTAAGTGGAAGGTTGCGGGTGTGTGTGTGTGTGTGCGAGGGAAGGGGCAGGCCCCAGGGCGTGGGAGGATGAGGGAAGCGGCTTGTGCTAAGGGTAAAGATAGGGGCCAGTGTGGGAGAAGGAAGGGGCAAGCACCGGATGGCAAAGTGGGGAAGAGACAAATGAGTTGGGGACAGTGGTGGGGCGTGGGATGGGGAAGGCACCAGGGGCAAATGGGCAGGGGGTGAGGGAAGGTGCGGTCGTCAGTGGGTGGGAGGGCATGGGAAGGGGTGGATGCCAGGGGGATAGAGGGATACAAAGGGAGGTGTGACAGCTGGGGGGCACAGGAGGGAGAGCAGAGGGGCAGGCAACAATGGGGCAGGGGGAGGGGCAAGTGCCAGGGGGACAGTGGTGTGGCATGGAATGGGGCAAGCAACAGCACCAACAAGGGGAAAGAGGAGGGGCAGGTATTGGGGGTAGAGGAGGGGCAGGGGAAGTGGTGGGCACCAGAAGGGCAGGGGAAGGGGCAGGTTCCGGGAGACCGAAGGGGGAAAAGGGAGGGGCAGACAAAAGGAAGGAAGGGGGTGGGGGAGGAGTGTGTGCCAGGAGAGTGGGGGTGAATGGAGGGGTGGGCACAAGAAAGACAGGGGGTGGGGCAAGTCATGGGTGATTGGGGAAGAGGGGCGTGAGGAAAGCGGGGTCAGTGGGGCAGAAGGGGTAGGCACCAGGGAGGAGAGAAGTGAGGGGAGGGGTAGGTGTCAGGGGCCACGGGGAGTGAGGGAAGGGGTTGGCACAAGGTGGGTGCGGGGGGGTAAGGGAAAGGGCAGGTGCCAGGGGAATTGAGGGGGTTGAGCAGAAGGGCAGGCACAGGGAGGCCAGAGGAGGGAGGGACAGGCACCAGGGGGCAGAGTGGGGGGGCAATGGGAGGGGTGGGCACCAGGGGGCAGAGAGGGGCGAGGAGAGAGGCAGGGCAGTTGGGTAGAGGGAGGTGTTAGGAGAGGGAATCGAGGAGGGGCAGGAGCCAGAATGTCAGAGGAGGGGTGGGCACAGGGGGGTGAGGGAAGGGGCGGGTGCCAGGGGTCAGACAGGGCTGAGGGGAGGAGAATGGCAGGAATCAGGATAGCAGAGGAGGGTGAGGGGTGGGGTGGCACCAGGGGAGAAGATGGGCAGCAGAGGGCGAAAGGGGAGAGGTGGATGCCAGGTGGTAGAAGGGGGGTGAAGTGATGGGTGGGCTCCAGGATGCAGAGGCTGTTTGGGGATGAGGGGCAGGTGCCAGAGGGCAAGGGGCAAAGGGGGAATCCAGTGGGGCAGAGGTGGGTGGAGGGCAGGGGTATGAGTCAGGGAGGCAAAGCGGGGGCAGAGGTGCCTAGGGGAGCAGAAAGGGGGTGAGAAGAAGGGGAGGTGCGAAGGGGAGAAGTGAGGATAGAGGCAGGGGCCAGGTGGGCACAGGATTGAGGAAAGGGTACGGGAGGGGCAGGAGCCAGAGAGGGGTGAGGAAGAGACAGGCCCCAGGGAGTCTCTGTTGCTTTCGGGCCATGTGTGGTTGGTTTGTCGCTAAGATCAGGTCTGTGCCGTCCCTACACACACTGGTCGGGCAGCCCTGCCCAAGGGAGTGAAGCTGGGACTCTTCCACCTTGCAGGCAGACAACCCCCTCCCCTCCCCTCTCCCGGCCCAGCCCCTCCCCCAGGGCACGGGCAGTGTGTCTGGGCTGGGCTCACTAGGAGGGGGCAGTGCAGTGGGGGATTCCGGGGCGGGGTAAATGAGAAATTATTTGACTGTTGCTCTTGAGTCCGGGACAATCGGGAAGGACAACCCTCCATCTGAGTTAAGCTCCACCGGGTGCTGCGCAGCACGTCTGCACTAGGGGCTTGCACCAGGGCAGCTTTATCACTGAATGAAAACCCTGGCAGGCACGACCTGAGACACTGCTGTGCCAGGGGCCGTAACCCCTCTCCTCACTGGGGTTATGGATCAATTACAGGGTCACTGGAGCAGGGGAGCTGGACTCTGGTGTGGAGGAAAAAGTTTGCTAGGGCCTAAACTTTAGTTTGCTGATAATGCTGATAAGAAAGTATGTATTTCATAATTGTGGTTTTATGCTATATAAGCTGTGTAAAATTCTGTAATCAGGGGGATTGCTAGTTCATTAGTACCCCCCATGCATGCATGAAAATAAAAAGGCCTCAGGCGATTCTGATCCAAACACAACGCGTGGTCATTTTTTCCACAACACTGGGATCCCAGGTGGGGGCCTGACCCCCTGGGCTGCAGAGTCATTCTCACTCCCACGCTCTGGCCCAGTGCCCATGGCAGTGTTTAGACACAGGGGAATGCCATCAGCAGGAGAGATTGTGGGAGCCCCACATCAGACACCCGGAGCCCAGCAGTTCCAGCCCTTATCTGAGGTGGGGAGACCCTCTGAGTTGGGGAGACCCACATTCCAATTCCTGCCCCACATCACACGGGGATGACTGAACCTGGGGCTCCCAGCTGAGGGCCCAACCACTGGGCTAAAGGCTAAAAGGGAAGTGCTGTGCATCAACTATGTCCCATAGTATCCTCCTGTGATGGATTAGGGCTAGATCTGTACAATTTATGAATTCTGCTTGATATTGTGAAGCTGAGTATTATGAATGTTATGAATGTCTCTCTACAAGTAGAACCAGTACTGCTGACAGGCCCTGGAACACATATGCACTCAACAGATGCATTAAGAAGGTGCTTAGGACTTAACGACCCTATTCAGGTGTAAACATCTGGGATAATGAGTGAGCTGCATCCTTAGAAAACCAGTTTAACTGACTCTAGGAGGGAGGGGGAGGGAAGGTAGGAGCATTGGAAAACTGTACCAGGAGGAGAACAAATAGGAGTCATAGAGGAAGAGAAAGCACTGGGCAGGAAAGAGCAAGGTTACAGAAGCTAGGTAAGGGGGCTCCAGCGAGAGAGGTCACTCAGCACCAGGGTTTGAATTGTGCCGGAACACTCCGGAACACCATTCTAGCACGTTTTTGAGGAGCTGGAATGGCATTTGGGTACTGCCAGTATCACTTAGCGGTGGAACTGGAAACATGTTCCAGTCCTTTTTTTTTTTTTAAAAAAGGATGGAAGTGCATTTTTTTTCTTTGCTGCTTCACAGCGGGTGGTGCCTTCTTTTATGTGTTTGCTCCCCCTGCTCCTAGAACCTGGCTATGCCACTGGTGGGCACAGTTTGTTTTACTTGTGTCAGTGAGTTTCACAATCTGGTTATAAAAACATCTGCCTCTGCACTGGAGACAGGGCCTTCCTCACCCCACATCCATAGAGACACTGAACAGATCTTATCCCTTCAGAGTATTGTAGAAGGAAATTGCAGGTTAAAGACCTGTATGAGCATGAAAACCCTGCTGTTGGGAGGGGAGATTTGAGCAGTTTAACACCTATTAAGGTGAGCTGAGATAATGTGTATCAGGCACAACCCAGATACCATACTGGGAAGGTGAAGCCGAGGGGAAATGGTCTCTCATTATTCAGCACTTTTCCAAAGCAAAGGAGCAGAGAGCGCTCAGGGGCTGGCGGGGTTTTGACAGATCACATTTCAGCAGAGTTTACAGCACAGTTAGCCCGACAATATGCAGGTTTCTCCCAACCTGAAATCAAGCAAATAGAGAGCGATGAGAACTGCCCTGAACACAGACTTTCTGAATAAAAAACAATCTCTAACAACGTTTATGATAAGAGAAACATATATTTCTGTAGGATAACTATTAATAAAAATGCAAATTTATTTACCTGCATTTAGTAGGGTTCTTCTCCACTCTGAAACCAAACCGAGACAGAGAGATGAGACCTCCCCTGCACACAGACACTCCGAATACGAGACAATTTTGTAGCAAGGTTTATATTAGGAATAAAAGACAACTTACTGAGTTCACCCTGCAGTTTCTCTAAAAGTAAAGCAAAGAGAAATGAGTAAACATATGATAAAAGAAAAAGGAGGCTATTCAATAAGATCCCACACCACACAAACCAAACTGACTCTCAGTTCATAGTGAGCGCTCTGAATACCTGCCCTGGGAGTCTACGAAACTTGTTGTAAAGTTTGAGATTCCCCCTCCCCTCCCCATTGCAATGAACAAAGGGACCTTTCTCTGCAGGATGCGCTGCTGCAAGTGAATAACAGGAGAGATGTGTTACAAGGTAGAAGACTTATCTTCAATTATTGCAAACTCATAGGAGTTGGGGCCCGGTCCGCAGCCGCTGGCCAGTCCGAAATCGGGGGCCGGCCCGGAGTCAGGGGCCGGTCCGGAGCCGACCCGGAGTCGGGGCCGCTGGCCGGGCCAAAGTCGGGAGCCGGCCCGGAACCGTGGGCCAGCCCGGAGTCAGGGCCGGGGGCTGCAGCCGAGGGCCGGCCCAGAGCTGCTGGCCGGCCCGAAGGCGGGGGCCGACCCAGAGCCGGGGCCGGGGGCTGGCCCGGAGCCGCACCGCCCGGCCGGAGTCAGGGCCGGGGCCGCCCAGAGCCGCGCCTGGAGCCCTCCTCGTGCCCCCCACCCCAGCTCACCTGTAGGAAGCTGCTACTTCCTTCTCAGCCCTCCCAGGCTTCCCGTGGGAAGCTGATTCGTGGGAAGCCGGGAGGGGGAGCCTTCAGGGGAGGAGGCAGAGGCGGAGCCGGAGCCAGGTGAGCAGAGGCAGGGGGCAGGGCAAGGAGCTGCTGGAGCTTTTGTTAAATTTAAAAGCCCTTTTAGAACCGGTTGTCCCGGTTCTAAAAGGGCTTCCAAATTTAACAACCGGTTCCCGCGAACTGGTGCGAACCGGTTCCAGCTCACCACTGGGGAGGCCCCACACTGAACTCTATGGCATTTCTGTCTGTCTGTAATGGGATAACATTTGAAAACCACGTCCCATCAGCTCCAGCGTTTCAGGGCGTGCTCTAGGCATCAGTGGGCAGAAACCTCCTGATGTTGGTGAAAACCGGAGAACTGTAAAAGCCTGATTTCCACTAAACTCACCATTTGATCCCTCAGGACACAGGGTGAGGCAGTGACCTCAGGGTTAGGGTTTAAGCTGTGGGTGAGGTTAGAGTTAGGGTCAGCAGGCCCCTCACCCCACTCCAGTCACCCCTCCCCAGCTGGGCTTCTTGCCCAGTGTCAGCCGGACACCCAGCTGGTCTCCTCACCCCCGTATTCCAGCCAGGCCGTCCTCATCTGCGCTCTGGTCTGAACTCTATTGATTTGGGTGACAATGAGAAAAGCCTGATTTTAGTGGAAATTAGTTTTTCCAGTTTTCTGCTTTTCACCAACCTCGATAAGGTTATGGCAGAGTGGGGAGAAGAGGGACCCAGTTGAAGGGGGATGGAGAGGGGGAGGAGCCCAGCCGGGATAACTACTGGGCCTATGTAATCAACAAAATGTGCTACCCTCTTGTTAAAGATTTGCCACATAATTATGCTCCGGGACCTAAACTCTCAGGGTGAGATTCTGTGCTCAGAACCTGCAGCCCAGGAGCATGTGAGGGCTCAGGCAAGTTTAAGCCCTGCCCCGTATCCTCCTGATCTTGGGTGCTCTGGATGCCAAATCAACTCCCGCAGTAATGCAGGGCTTGTCTGCATGGGAAGGTTACACCAGTACAAGGTAAGGTGGCAATTTAAACCGCTCTTGTTACACCGGTATAACGCTCCATGTCACACACACATTCCATAAGAAGAGTGAGTTTTTCTGGCTTAGTTTATGTAATATCTGAAGCTGCTCCCGGCTGGCAGGGGAGCACAGCAAACTCGCAGAGGCGAGACATCAGGAGCTGCTGCTCTCCTGCCCTCCCCTTACGCAGCCCAGGCGGGGAAAGTGACCTGGGATGCAGGGAACCCTGACATCGCTCCTCGATCCCCCCCACACACACACAGCCCCTAGGGGTGCGCAGAGGAGCAGTGTTCAAGGGTGGGAGGGAGCAGCAATGCCAGATGCTCCGTGCATTCAGGTCACTTTTCCCACATGCGCGCAGGAAGAGGGTGCAGGGGTTAGGGACACAGGACGGAGGCAGGGGTTAGGAGCGCAGGAGGTGTGGAGTGAAGGGATTAGGGACATGGGGGGCTGGGGTTGGAGTGGAGGGGGCACAGTGCAGGGGTTGGAGTGAAGGGGGAGCCCGTGGGGGCCAGGATCACTGGGGGGCACCCACAGGGAACAGGGAAATGGGGGGAGCAGTGTGCCCACGGGGGCCAGGGGCACCAAAATACAAGTCCACCCAGGGCACCATTTTCCTTAAGGCCCAGCCCTTGCACTGTGGTCCCGCCCTGACGCACCCCTCTTGTTCCCAGTCCCATCTCACATATGTCCCCTACAATAGGGCTTGTGAGGGGGTCCTCAAAGGGCAGCCTGCAGCTGTTTTATGCCCTGCCTGCAGTGGAGGAATCTGCCCCCAGCTGGATCCAGGTTTTCAGGAGCCCTGTTACGCTGCTCTGGTCCTTTTACTGAACATAACACGGTTGAGAGGGGGGTGAAAAATCTCATCCTCCATATATTAAAATGTGTCCAGCCTTTCTGGGTATAAAGGTGACATTGATCAAGTGACCTGGGTGTAAGCAGTGCTCCAGCCCAGTGAGATCTGCCTGAGTCTGCAGGCAGCGCTGTTTGCTGCTCACACTCAGCACAGTGGGGTTGGGAGGCTGACACTAAAGCCTGATCCATGACAATTTAATTGTCACCATTTGCAGTTATCTCACTGCTGATCATTTTAACAGAAACATCCAGCTTGTGTGCTTCTCCCTCACAGCTGGATAAGGACAGGTACTAGGGAGTGCGGCAGTGGGGCAATGGCAGAGGGCAGTGGGGCAGCTACCTGTCATCAAAGGTTGCCGGGGTGAGGAACAGTGAATACAGGCCCCTCCCTCCTCTATCCAAATACAGTTTGACCTCTGTGCCTGCTAAAACGGGGAGGGGAGAGAGGAGATACATTCTCCCTCCATTCCCTCAAGTATGAAATGCCTCCTGGTCCTGGATACCAGAACACACACACACACACAGAGCACATGGTCACTGAGGGTGAAATCCCACCCCTTCCCTTTTTACATGGCTGTGGAAGGGGGGATCCCATGTGAGGGAGTCTGTTAAATACTGGACAAGTCTCAGTCCCCAGCAATGACTCTGGCCTGGCCGGGCTAGGGTGACTCAGGCCTGGGCTCAGGGTGCTGTGTCTGTAATTTCCAAGGGGTTTTAGGACAATTGGCCCCTTCCCCTTCAGAGCCCGTCTGTGTCAGCGCGAGCAGCCCTGAGCTCACTGCTTGGGCTCTGGTGCTGATACGAAGACATTCCCCATCACCCGTTCAAACACCAGCACGTTATTTGTAATTGTTCCATCCCACGTGAGTTTTGCACTTTCTCCAGCTCACACATTTACTCTCCCTCTCCCCTCCCTCCCCATTGGAATCATCTCTGTGCAAATACCTTCCCCCCCAACGCCTGCTGAAGGGAGGGGCTCTGCCAGGGGTGAAAGTAACATAGAAGACTTACTGGTATGGGGGCCCATCTCGGGTCCCCCGGAAGGGGCAGGGCCTCGGGTGGAAGGGGCGGGGCTGGGGGCTCAGCCTCTCCCCGCCATCCCATACGCGCTCCCTGGCCCGCACCACACGGGGCTCCGGCGGTGATTTAAAAGGGCCTAGGGCTCTGGCCACAGTAGCGGCGGCAGCAGCCGGGAGCCCCAGGCCCTTTTAAATCACCAGGCCCTGGGGCAGTTGCCCCTTTTACCCCCATTCCCCCCTGTCGGCAGCCCTGCCGGTAGGGTCCGGCAGGACCGCCAATGGGGGGGACAAAAGGGGCAGCAATGTTAAAGCACTGCCGCGACAGCACTTTAACGTTGGCTGCATACGGGCCGGTACCAGTGGCCACTTCTTCCCGGTACGCCGTACCAGCCCGTACCAGCCTACTTTCACCCATGGGGTTTGCTGATTTCTCACCCATCCCCGCTCCCCATTGCTCTGTAGTGTCGCTGCTGGAGGCCCTGCAGCCCACGCAGCTCCGTATCCGCAGCCTGAGCCAGCATTGCCCATGGGCCCTCCAGGCACAGCCGGGTCCCCAGGGGTGAGGGAGGGAATCCCCAGCTGTGACGATCTTTACATTGAGTCCCAGCCTTCCTTTGGCTTCATTCCAAATGTCTCCCCTGCCCGGCACTCTCTAGTTTACTGACCTGCCACATTTTTGGGAAACATTCTCATATAACCCTTAACCCACCCCATTGGCCCCAGACACTGACCTTTCTTGCTCTCCAGTTCAGATCGCAGCGTCTCTAGGGGGAGAAAAGGGGGAGAGTTGTTTACTTGTTTACTGACATCTAGTTTGATGACATCCTCATCATGTGGACCCATGGGAAGGAGGCCCTTGAGGAATTCCACCAGGATTTCAAAAATTTCCACCCCACCATCAACCTCAGCCTTGATCAGTCCACACAAGAGATCCACTTCCTAGACACTACAGTGCAAATAAGCGATGGTCACATAAACACCACCCTATACCGGAAACCTACTGACCGCTATACTTACCTACATGCCTCCATCTTTCATCCAGACCACATCACACGATCCATTGTCTACAGCCAAGCTCTAAGATACAACTACATTTGCTCCAATCCCTCAGACAAAGACAAACACCTACAGGATCTCTATCAAGCATTCTTAAAACTACAATACCCACCTGGTGAAGTGAAGAAACAGATTGACAGAGCCAGAAGGGTACCCAGAAGTCACCTACTACAGGACAGGCCCAACAAAGAAAGTAACAGAACGCCACTAGCCGTCACCTACAGCCCCCAACTAAAATCTCTCCAGCGCATCATCAAGGATCTACAGCCTATCCTGAAGGACGATCCCTCACTCTTACATATCTTGGGAGACAGACCAGTCCTCGCTTATAGACAGCCCCCCAACCTGAAGCAAATACTCACCAGCAACCACACACCACACAACAAAAACACTAACCCAGGAACCTATCCTTGCAACAACGCCTGTTGCCATCTCTGTCCACATATCTATTCAAGGGACACCATCATAGGACCTAATCACATCAGCCACGCCATCAGAGGCTCGTTCAACTGCACATCTACCAATGTGATATATGCCATCATGTGCCAGCAATGCCCCTCTGCCATGTACATTGGCCAACCAGTTTTGCACTCACCTTATAGTAGCTCCATGTAGGTTGCATTTTCCTAGTTTGTTTATGAGTCAAGATATACCACGTCTACCACTTCCCCCCATCCACAAGGCTTGTTACCCTATCAAAGAAAGCTATCAAGTTGATTTGACACAATTTGTTCTTGACAAATTCATGCTGACTGTTTCTTATCACTTTATTATCTTCTAGATGTTTGCAAATTGATAGCTTAATTATTTGCTCCATTATCTTTCCGGGTACAGAAGTTAGGCTGACTGGTCTGTAATTCCCCGGGTTGTCCTTATTTCACTTTTTATAGGCCTTGTTTACACTGGCAAGTTTCTGCGCAGTAAAGCAGCTTTCTGCGGTGTAACTCCCGAGGTGTAGACACTGCCAAGCCACTGTGTGCGCAGAAACTCCTCAGTTGCAGCGTTGCAAAAAAACCACCTCGATGAGAGTCGTCAGCCTTAAAGCGCAGAGACTCCAGCACTGTATTGGCAGTGTAAACACATTACAGCACAGAAAGCAATCAATTGTGGTGCAGAGAGCTGGGGAGGGAGGCGGGGGATGATGTCTGGGTTTCCCCCTCCCCCGCCACAGGACTGGTTGCTTGCTGCCACTGTCTGAACTTACAAGACAGCATGCTGACCAGGGCCGGCTCTAGGTTTTTTGCTGTCCCAAGCAAAAAAAATTTTGGCTGCCTCCCACCCCAGCCCTGGGCTCTCCCCCAACTGCACCCTCCTGCCGCCCCAGCCCTGGGTCACTGGTAACTCACTCCCAGGGCGGGTCATTCAGCAGGAATTTTGGATGTGCACAGAACACAGACAAGATTGGTTCCCATATGGTTACAGAGCTGCAGTAAAGTGGAACAATTTTCAGCTTGTGTGATTGGAGGATATCTAGATGCATATTATAAGACTGCCCTACATAAATGAGGAAAAGTTGAGGTGCCTTTAATATTCTTTTGTTCCATTCTTTGTTTCTATGGGGAATTTGCCAATGCAATATCAAGGTCTTCCTTTTAAACAAATAAAACTAAAACTAAAACTAAAAAAAAAAGCAATGCCTGTTGAAAATAGCAATTCCAGTCCTAATAACCACTGGGAAGCATTTCTTGCTCAATTTATTCTACTTTTTCTACAGCAAGTTACAGTGGATCAGTATATTTGATTTGGGAGAAATGAAGTAACAGCTGCCCAAATTGAGCTTGAGCACTCCTGAATTTTGAGGGTGTTCAAATCTGGAAAAGAAAAGTCAATTTCTGCTTCCATGGCTCAGAAGTGGAAATCCTCCTACGTGCCTGGTACTGTATCTAAAACTGCCCAGTCTAGTAGATTTCAAAGTAGCAGCCATGTTAGTCTGTATCCGCAAAAAGAACAGGAGTACTTGTGGCACCTTTGGGTACGTCTATACTTACTTCCTGGTCCGGATGTAAGCGATCGATCTTCTGGGATCGATTTATCGCGTCTTGTCTAGAAACGATAAATCGATCCCGGATCGATCCCGGAAGTGCTTGCCGTCGACGCCGGTACTCCAGCTCGGCGAGAGGAGTACGCGGCATTGACGGGGGAGCCTGCCTGCAGCGTCTGGACCCGCGGTAAGTTCGGACTAAGGTACTTCGAATTCAGCTACGTTATTAACGTAGCTGAATTTGCGTACCTTAGTCCGAAGTGGGGGGTTAGTGTGGACCAGGCCTTAGAGACTAACACATTTATTTCAGCATAAGCTTTCCTGGGCTACAGCCCACTTCTTCGGATGCATAGAATGGAACACACAGACAGAAGATATTTATACATACAGAGAACATGAAAAGGTGGAAGTACGCATACCAACTGTAAGAGGCCAATCAATTGAGATGAGCTATCAGCAGCAGAGGAAAAAAACCCTTTGAAGTGATAATCGAGATGACCCATAGAAGGTGTGAGGAGAACTTAACATGGGGAAAAAAATTCAATTAGTGTAATGACCCAACCATTCCCAGTCTCTGTTTAAACCTAAGTTAATTGTATCTAATTTGCATATTAATTCGAGTTCAGCAGTCTCTCTCTGGAGTCTGGTTTTGAAGTTTTTTTGTTGCAAGATTGTCACCTTCAAGTCTGTCACTGAGTGATTAGAGAGGTTGAAGTGTTCACCCACTGGTCTTTGAATGTTATGATTCCTGATGTCAGATTTGTGTCCATTTATTCTTTTGCGTAGAGACTGTATGGTTTGGCCAATGTACATGGCAGAGGGGCATTGCTGGCACAGTGTAGATCTGGCTTATGTGTTTCTTTTTGTGAGATTACATTATAAGTGCAATGTACTGAGACATGCGTCTGACGAAGTGGGCATTCACCCACGAAAGCTTATGCTCCAATACATCTGTTAGTCTTAAAGGTGCCACAGGACTCTCTGTTGCTTTTTACAGATCCGGACTAACACGGCTACCCCTCTGATCCTCAAAAGCAAATACTTTCTAAAACTAAAACAAAATGTAGCCTCTTCTTTTGCAATGTTCTTCAGGAGGCAGCAAACACTTTTCATTGTTGTTCAGTGGGGGATGGGGCTGCCCCTTGCCCAGCCTGGGGAAGGAGTGGTGACTGCGGGGGGAGAGGGGACAGGGTGTCACGACACTCACCAAAGCCCCAGCTGCTCAGGTCCAGGAAGCCGCCTCACCTCCCTTGTGGTGGGTTCCGGAGGTGGGGGGTTTCCGTCATGTGTGCGCCTCCTCCCCTGCCGCTGCCCCTCACCGTAGCCTCACAGGGTGGGGGCAGTAGCGTAGCTAGCAGGGTGCAGGGGAAGCAGCCGCTTCCCCTCACCCCTTTCCCAAAAGCGGCGCCTGCTGGGCCGGTGGCAGCACTGCCGGAGGAGCCATGGGGGGGACGGCAGGCGCGGCCAGAGGAGAGAGGGGGCTGGCTCCTCAGCCATCGCGCCCCACGCGACCCCAACATCGCTGCAGGCGCAGCCACCTCCTGCGGCGGCTCAGGGCTCGGCGGCCAACCGCTCCCCGCCCGGAACCGGAGCCGGGATCGGCCCGCGGTACGGGGCCAGGATCGGCTGGGGACAGGCAGTGGCACAGGACGGCCGGGCCAGCGCTGGGGGCAGCACGGCTGGAGGAGCGATGGGGGGGGGGGCAGCAGGCGCGGCCGGAGGAGCGAGGGGGGGAGCGGCAGGCGCGGCCGGAGGAGAGAGAGGGCTGGCTACTCAGCCATCGCGCCCCACGTGGCCCCAACATCGCCGCAGGCGCAGCCACCTCCTGCGGCGGCTCTGGGCTCGGAGGCCAAGCGCTCCCCGCCCGGAGCCGGGGCCGGGATACGCCCGCGGCGCGGGACCGGGATCGGCCGGGGACAGGCGGCGGCGCAGGACAGAACGTAAGCGGCGGGGATCCGGTGCCTTGCACTGGGGGGTCCCCTCCGGGTGAGGGGCTCCCCGGGGCCGGGCCCGCAGGGCAGGGGTGCAGGCCACGCTGTCTGGACGGGGGGCCCTGGCGCGGCGCAGGAGCCTGGAGCCCCAGGCAGGGGGGACGGGACCCCGCGGGTGGGGCCGGGCGGCGCAGCCTGGCAGGGGACACCTGCCGAGCGGGCTGGGCAGGAGAAACTCTCCTGTGACCGCGGGGGGACGGGGGTATCTGCACCCCCGGGAAGCCCGCAGGAGTCCTGAGACAGGCCCCGGGGTTAATCTGGGGGGGAAATGGGAGGAGCCAAAGGGGGGCATGGCCAGAGGAGGAGTCAAGGGGGAGCGCCTTTTTTCTGTTTGCTCCCCCTACACTTAGACCCTGGCTACGCCACTGGGTGGGGGATGGGGCTGCCCCTTGCCAAGCCTGGGGCAGGAGTGGTGACTGCGAGCGGAGGGCAGGGTGTCATGAGTCCGACACCGACCCAAGCCCCAGCTGCTCAGGTCCAGAGTCCAGGAAGCCCCCTCGGAGTCGGAGGCCTGGTCTACACTACGAGTTTAGGTCAACTTTAGCAGCGTTAAATCGAATTAAGCCTGGACACTTTCACACGATGAAGCCCTTTCTTTCGACTTAAAGGGCCCTTTAAACCGGTTTCTTTAATCCACCTCCGACGAGGGGATTAGCAATAAAATCGGCCTTAGGGGGTCGGAATTGGGGTAGTGTGGACGGAATTCGACGTTATTGGCCTCCGGGAGCTATCCCACAGTTCTTCATTGTGACCGCTCTGGACAGCACTCTCAACTCAGATGCACTGGCCAGGTAGACAGGAAAAGCCCCAGGAACTTTTGAATTTCATTTCCTGTTTGGCCAGAGTGGCGAGCTGATCAGCACAGGTGATGACGCAGAGCTCATCAGCACAGGTAACCGTGATGGAGTCCCAGGATCGCAAAAGAGCTCCAGCATGGACAGAACGGGAGGTACGGGATCTGCTCGCCATATGGGGAGATGAATCAGTGCTGGCCGAACTTCGAAGCAGTAAACGAAATGGCAAAGTATTAGAAAAGGTCTCCAAGGCCATGAAGGACAGAGGCCATAACAGGGACGCACAGCAATGCCGCGTGAAAATTAAGGAGCTAAGGCAAGCCTACCACAAAGCCAGAGAAGCAAATGGAAGGTCCGGGGCTGAGCCGCAAACATGCCGCTTCTACGCGGAGCTGCATGCCATTCTAGGGGGTGCAGCCACCACTACCCCAACCGTGTGCTATGAGTCCCTCACTGGAGAAACACACAGGGAAGCGGGTTCTGGGTACGAGGAAGATGAGGATGAAGATAATGTAAATAGCTCACAGCACCAAGGAAGCGGAGAAACCAGTTTCCCCAACAGGATATGTTTATCACCCTGGACCTGGAACCAGTAACCCCCGAACTCACCCAAGACCCTGTGGGCACACAGGGGACCTCTGGTGAGTGTACCTTTCTAAATATTACACATGGTTTAAAAGCAAGCGTGTTTAATGATTAATGATTAATTTGCACTGGCAATCGCGGCCAGTACAGCTACTGGAAAAGTCTGTTAACGTGTATGGGGATGGAGCGGAAATCCTCCAGGGACATCTCCAGAAAGCTCTCCTTCATGTACTCCCAAAGCCTTTGCAAAAGGTTTCTGGGGAGGGCTGCCTTATCCCGTCCGCCATGGTAGGACACTTTACCACGCCAGGCCAGTAGCACGTACTCTGGAATCATTGCATAACAAAGCATGGCAGCGTATGGTCCTGGTGTTTGCTGGCATGCAGACAACATCCATTCCTTATCGCTCTTTGTTATCCTCAGGAGAGTGATATCATTCACGGTCACCTGGTTGAAATGGGGCAATTTTATTAAGGGGACATTCAGAGGTGCCCCTTCCTGCTCTGCTGAACAGAAATATTCCCCGCTGTTAGCCACGCGGTGGGGGGGAGGGGTGAAGTGATCATCCCAGAGAATTGGGTGTGTGGGGGAGGGTTATTAGTTGGGTTTGTGCTGCACGTTAACCCTGAAACCGCAGCTCCTCCTTTTACATTGCAAACCCATTTTAAATGGCCAACCCAACGGGTGCTTGGTATGGTTAATGAGAGCAGTACTCTTTGAAACCATCCCCACATGTTAAGAAGGTTAAAAAGCCAAAAGACTGTGTCTTACCATGGCTGCCTGCAAGCTGAAATCTGTGGCCTGGCACTGCGTGAGTGATCTCTCACACCAAACCGGCAGGCCCTCAATATAAGAGGAAAAATGCGACCTTGTAACGAAAGCACATGTGCTATGTAATGTGAACAGCAAAATGTAACGTGAAAGAGTGTACCCATTGTTCTCTAAAATGTATCTTTTTTAACCACCTCTCCCTTCTCATCGACCAGCTGCAAATCTTACTCCTTCACAGAGGCTAGTGAATATTCGAAAACGTAAGCGAAGGACACGTGATGAAATGTTTACAGAACTACAGACTGCCTCCCACGCTGACAGAGCCCAGCAGAATGCGTGGAGGCAGTCAATGACTGATTATCGAAAAGCCCAATATGAACGAGAGGAGAGGTGGCGGGCTGAATCGCGGGCTGAGGAGGAGAGGTGGCGGGCTGAATCGCGGGAGGAACAGAGCAAGTTGCGGGCTGAAGATGAGAGATGGCGTCAGCTTGCCCACAGAAGGCAAGAGTCGATGCTCCGGCTTCTGGAGCATCAAACTGATATGCTCCAGCGTATGGTTGAGCTGCAGGAAAGGCAACAGGAGCACAGACCGCAGCTACAGCCCCTGTGTAACCAACAGCCCTCCTCCCCAAGTCCCATTGCCTCCTCAACCAGATGCCCAAGAAGACGGTTGGGGGGCCTCCGGCCACCCAGTCACTCCACCCCAGATGATTTCCCGAGCAATAAGTGTTAAAGTTTTAAAGTGCAGTGTGTCCTTTTCCTTCCCTCCTCCCCCACCCATCCCGGGCTACCTTTGCAATTATCTCCCTAGTTGTGTGATGAATTAATAAAGAATGCATGAATGTGAAGTAACAATGACTTTATTGCCTCTGCAAGTGGTGCTCGAAGGGGGGAGGGTAGTAGGGGAGGGTGGGGTGGTTGGTTTGCAGGGAAGTAGAGTTAACCGGGTGGGGGGGGAGGGGCAGAGGGTTCACCAAGGAGAAACAAACAGAAGTTTCACTCCGTAGCCTGGCCATTCACAAAACTGGTTTTCAACGCTTCTCTGATGCGCACCGCGCCCTGCTGTGCTCCTCTAACCGCCCTGGTGTCTGGCTGCGCGTAATCAGCGGCCAGGCGATTTGCCTCAACCTCCCACCCCGCCATAAATGTCTCCCCCTTACTTTCACAGATATTGTGGAGCGCACAGCAAGCAGCAATAACAATGGGGATATTCTTTTCGCTAAGGTCTGAGCGAGTCAGTAAGCTGCGCCAGCGCGCTTTTAAACGCCCAAATGCACATTCCACCACCATTCGGCACTTGCTCAGCCTGTAGTTGAACAGGTCCTGACTACTGTCCAGGCTGCCTGTGTACGGCTTCATGAGCCATGGCATTAAGGGGTAGGCTGGGTCCCCAAGGATAACGATAGGCATTTCAACATCCCCAATGGTTATTTTCTGGTCCGGGAAGAAAGTCCCTTCCTCCAGCTTTCGAAACAGAAGAGACTGCCTGAAGACGCGAGCATCATGTACCCTTCCCGGCCAGCCCACGTTGATGTCGGTGAAACGTCCCTTGTGATCCACCAGGGCTTGCAGCAGCATTGAAAAGTACCCCTTGCGGTTTATGTAGTCGGTGGCTTGGTGCGCCGGTGCCAAGATAGGGATATGGGTTCCGTCTATCGCCCCACCACAGTTTGGGAATCCCATTGCAGCAAAGCCATCCACTATGGTCTGCACGTTTCCCAGAGTCACTACCCTTGATATCACCAGGTCTCTCATTGCCCTGGCAACTTGGATCACAGCAGCCCCCACAGTAGATTTGCCCACTCCAAATTGATTCCCGACTGACCGGTAGCTGTCTGGCGTTGCAAGCTTCCACAGGGCTATCGCCACTCGCTTCTCCACTGTGAGGGCTGCTCTCATCCTGGTATTCTGGCGCTTCAGGGCAGGGGAAAGCAAGTCACAAAGTTCCATGAAAGTGCCCTTACGCATGCGAAAGTTTCGCAGCCACTGGGCATCGTCCCAGACCTGCAACACGATGCGGTCCCACCAGTCTGTGCTTGTTTCCCGGGCCCAGAATCGGCGGTCCACGGCATGAACCTGCCCCAGTAACACCATGATTTCCACATTGCTGGGGCCTGTGCCTTGTGAGAGGTCCATGTCAATTTCCTCATCACTATCGTCGCCGCGCTGCAATCGCCTCCTCCTCAGCTGGTCCTGGTTTTGCTTTGGCATGTCCAGGAGGCTCTGCATATACTCCAGGACAATGCGCGTGGTGTTCATAGTGCTCATAATTGCCGCGGTGATCTGAGCGGGCTCCATGATCCCAGTGCTGGCTATGGCGTCTGGTCTGAAAAAAGGCGCGAAAGTAGTATCTGACGGACCAGGGGAAGGAGGGAGGGAGGGATGGAGGGAGGGGCGAGTGACGAAATGGCGTACAGGTACAGGGAATTAAAATCAAGAAAGGTGGCTTTGCATCAGGGAGAAACACAAACAACTGTCACACAGAATGGCCCCCCCCAAAGCTTGAACTCAAAAGCCTGGGTTTAGCAGGAGGGGGGGGGAAGCAAATGAATACAGAATAAATCTATTTTTTACATCTTAAGACGACGGTGCAGCATGACTGATAGCCCTTGGCATTTTCTGGGTGCTTGGCAGCAAATACTGGGCGCTTGGCAGTTAGCCTTCAGGTCTATTGCACCATCTGATACCCAGTGCAGTATGACAACGATGGATACCAGTCGTAATATACTATCTTCTGCCCAAAAGGCAAGGGGTTGCTGCTGTGTAGCAATCTAGCCCCACGTCTGCCAGCCCCATGTCTGCCAGCACCCAGATCACCATCGGCCTCTTCTGGGTGCTTAGCAGACAATACTGGGCACTTGGCAGAAAATAGCATACTACGACTCTGCTAACGTGCAATGAGCCAACAGGGCGCATGGCAGAAAATAGCATACTACGACTGATAACCATCATTGTCTGCCCGGGTGCCCATGATCGACAGCCACTGCAGTACGACGACGACGGATACCAGTCGTAATAAACCATCTTCTACCAAAAGACAAGGGGCTGGTGCAATGCAGCCCCACGGCTGCCAGCACCCAGATCGCCAATGAAGGCTACCAGTCATGCTGCACCGTCTACCGCCAAAAGGCAGTAAGCTGCTGCTGCTGTTTAGCAATGCAGTCCCACGTTTGCCGGCACCCGGAAGACATATGGTGACGGTGAGCTGAGCTGAGCGGGCTCAATGCTTGGCGTGGTATGTTGTCTGCACAGGTAACCCAGGTAAAAAGGCGCGAATCTATTGTCTGCCGTTGCTGTGACGGCGGGGGAGGGGCCTGATGCAATGTACCCAGAACCCCCCGCGGCACTGCTTTGCATCATTCGGGCATTGCGATCTCAACCCATAATTCCAATGGGCGCCGGAGACTCCGGGAACTGTGGGATAGGTACCATAGTGCAATGCGCCGGAAGTTGACGCTAGCCTCGGTACTGTGGACGCGGTCCGCCGACTTCATGCACTTAGAGCATTTTATGTGGGGACACACACAATCGGCTGCATACAACCGGTTTCTATAAAACCGGCTTCTATAAATCCGACCTAATTTTGTAGTGTAGACATACCCTGAGTGTCTGTTGCTGGGACAGTTTGTCAGTTTGACCGTGTGCTTGATTGCTTGCTTGTTTGTTTGAAAAGTGTGAATTGGGAGTGCTTTGTTCCAGGTGGGCCTTGAGTGGGCCTGACTGGTATATAAGGGCAGTCAGCAGCGAACCAGCTGAGCGGCGAACAGCAGAGGCTAACAGAGGGAGTTTGCCTGGGGAGAGCGCACTGAGGCTTTCACCTGTGGGTTTCTCTGACTAGTTACTGCATCAGCTGAGGAAGCTCTTAAGAGGAAGGTGATATGGAAGGTGAACGATCGGCTGTTGTGACCTGCACAGGTTGTGCCATGTTTGTCTTTCTTCCACAGGACAGAAGCGACTTTGTCTGTACAAAGTGCAAGCGGGTCTCCATATTGGAAGAGAAGGTTCGAGGTCTGGAGAAACGAGTATCGACTCTGCGTTGTATAAGGGAAAATGAAGATTTCCTGGACAGACGTCAGGAGATGCTTCTACGGCCACAATGTTCTGAAGATTCAGAGCAGGCGCAGCAGGGACAGAAGGATGGTGAAGAAGTTTGGCAGCATGTGACCTCCAGAAGGAGAAAGAGGAGCGTCCATGTACCAGCAATGGAGATACAGGTGAGCAATCGTTTCCATGTTCTCTCTACAGGTACTAATGCAGAGAGTGGACTAGATGACACATCTGAAGGAAGGGAGCAGAAGGAAACTCCACCGATTGGAAGGCAAAAGATGCACTGTCCTAGGGATGAGGGTTCCACGACCACCACTCCCAAGAGGAGGAGGAGGGTGGTGGTGGTCGAGGACTCCCTCCTCAGGGGGACTGAGTCATCTATCTGCCGCCCCGACCGGGAAAACCGAGAGGTCTGCTGCTTGCCAGGAGCTCAGAAACACGATGTGACGGAGAGACTGCCGAGACTCATCAAGCCCTTGGATCGCTACCCCTTCCTGCTTCTCCACGTGGGAACCAATGATACTGCCCAGAATGACATTGAGCGGATCACTGCAGACTACGTGGCTCTGGGAAGAAGGATAAAGGAGTTTGAGGCGCAAGTGGTGTTCTCGTCCATCCTCCCTGTGCAAGGAAAAGGCCTGGGTAGAGACCGTCAAATCGTGGAAGTAAACGAATGGCTACGCAGGTGGTGTCGGAGAGAAGGCTTTGGATTCTTCGACCATGGGATGGTGTTCCAAGAAGGAGGAGTGCTAGGCAGAGACGGGCTCCACCTAACGAAGAGAGGGAAGAGCATCTTCGCAAGCAGGCTGGCTAACCTAGTGAGGAGGGCTTTAAACTAGGTTCACCGGGGGAAGGAGACCAAAGCCCTGAGGTAAGTGGGGAAATGGGATCCTGGGAGGAAGCAAGAGCAGGAGAGCGCAAGAGGGGAGGACTCCTGTCTCATACTGAGAAAGAGGGACGATCGATGAGTTATCTTAAGTGCCTATACACAAATGCAAGAAGCCTGGGAAACAAGCAGGGAGAACTGGAAGTCCTGGCACAGTCAGGGAACTATGATGCGATTGGAATAACAGAGACTTGGTGGGATAACTCACATGACTGGAGTACTGTCATGGATGGATATAAACTGTTCAGGAAGGACAGGCAGGGCAGAAAAGGTGGGGGAGTTGCATTGTATGTAAGAGAGGAGTATGACTGCTCAGAGCTCCGGTATGAAACTGCAGAAAAACCTGAGAGTCTCTGGATAAGGTTGAGAAGTGTGAGCAACAAGGGTGATGTCGTGGTCGGAGTCTGCTATAGACCACCAGACCAGGGGGATGAGGTGGATGAGGAGTTCTTCCAGAAACTAACAGAAGTTGCTAGATCACAGGCCCTGGTTCTCATGGGAGACTTTAATCACCCTGATATCTGCTGGGAGAGCAATACAGCGGTGCACAGAAAATCCAGGAAGTTTTTGGAAAGTGTAGGGGACAATTTCCTGGTGCAAGTGCTGGAGGAACCAACTAGGGGCAGAGCTTTTCTTGACCTGCTACTCACAAACAGGGAAGAATTAGTAGGGGAAGCAAAAGTGGATGGGAACCTGGGAGGCAGTGACCATGAGATGGTCGAGTTCAGGATACTGTCACAAGGAAGAAAGGAGAGCAGCAGAATACGGACCCTGGACTTCAGAAAAGCAGACTTTGACTCCCTCAGAGAACAGATGGGCAGGATCCCCTGGGAGATTAACATGAAGGGCAAAGGGGTCCAGGAGAGCTTGCTGTATTTTAAAGAATCCTTATTGTGGTTGCAGGAACAAACCATCCCGACGTGTAGAAAGAATAGTAAATATGGCAGGCGACCAGCTTGGCTTAACAGTGAAATCCTTGCTGACCTTAAACGCAAAAAAGAAGCTTACAAGAAGTGTAAGTTTGGACAAATGACCAGGGAGGAGTATAAAAATATCGCTCAGGCATGCAAGAGTGAAATCAGGAAGGCCAAATCGCACTTGTAGTTGCAGCTAGTAAGGGATGTTAAGAGTAACAAGAAGGGTTTCTTCAGGTATGTTAGCAACAAGAAGAAAGTCAAGGAAAGTGTGGGCCCCTTACTGAATGAGGGAGGCAACCTAGTGACAGAGGATGTGGAAAAAGCTAATGTACTCAATGCTTTTTTTACCTCTGTCTTCACAAACAAGGTCAGCTCCCAGACTGCTGGACTGGGCAGCACAGTATGGGGAGGAGGTGACCAGCCCTCCGTGGAGAAAGAAGTGGTTCGGGACTATTTAGAAAAACTGGATGAGCACAAATCCATGGGGCCAGATGCGCTGCATCCGAGGGTGCTAAAGGAGTTGGCGGATGTGATTGCGGAGCCATTGGCCATCATCTTTGAAAACTCGTGGCGATCGGGGGAGGTCCCGGATGACTGGAAAAAGGCTAATGTAGTGCCCATCTTTAAAAAAGGGAAGAAGGAGGATCCGGGGAACTACAGGCCAGTCAGCCTCACCTCAGTCCCTGGAAAAATCATGGAGCAGGTCCTCAAGGAATCAATTATGAAACACTTAGAGGAGAGGAAAGTGATCAGGAACAGTCAGCATGGATTCACCAAGGGGAAGTCGTGCCTGACTAACTTAATTTCCTTCTATGAGGAGATAACTGGCTCTGTGGATGAGGGGAAAGCAGTGGATGTGTTATTCCTTGACTTTAGCAAAGCTTTTGATACGGTCTCCCACAGTATTCTTGCCGCCAAGTTAAAGAAGTATGGGCTGGATGAATGGACTGTAAGGTGGATAGAAAGCTGGCTAGATCGTCGGGCTCAACGGGTAGTGATCAATGGCTCCATGTCTAGTTGGCAGCCGGTTTCAAGCGGAGTGCCCCAAGGGTCGGTCCTGGGGCCGGTTTTGTTTAATATCTTTATTAATGATCTGGAGGATGGTGTGGACTGCACTCTCAGCAAGTTTGCAGATGACACTAAACTGGGAGGCGTGGTAGATACGCTGGAGGGTAGGGAACAGATACAGAGGGACCTAGACAAATTGGAGGATTGGGCCAAAAGAAACCTGATGAAGTTCAACAAGGACAAGTGCAGAGTCCTGCACTTAGGACGGAAGAATCCCATGCACTGCTACAGACTAGGGACCGAATGGCTAGGTAGCAGTTCTGCAGAAAAGGACCTAGGGGTCACAGTGGACGAGAAGCTGGATATGAGTCAACAGTGTGCTCTTGTTGCCAAGAAGGCTAATGGCATTTTGGGCTGTATAAGTAGGGGCATTGCCAGCAGATCGAGGGACGTGATCGTTCCCCTTTATGCGACATTGGTGAGGCCTCATCTGGAGTACTGTGTCCAGTTTTGGGCCCCACACAACAAGAAGGACGTGGAAATATTGGAAAGAGTCCAGTGGAGGGCAAAAAAAATGATTAGGGGTCTGGAGCACATGACTTATGAGGAGAGGCTGAGGGAACTGGGATTGTTTAGTCTCCAGAAGAGAAGAACGAGGGGGGATTTGATAGCTGCTTTCAACTACCTGAAGGGGGGTTCCAAAGAGGATGGAGCTCGGCTGTTCTCAGTGGTGGCAGTTGACAGAACAAGGAGCAATGGTCTCAAGTTGCAGTGGGGGAGGTCTAGGTTGGATATTAGGAAACACTATTTCACTAGGAGGGTGGTGAAGCACTGGAATGCTTTACCTAGGGAGGTGGTGGAATCTCCTTCCTTGGAGGTTTTTAATGCCCGGCTTGACAAAGCCCTGGCTGGGATGATTTAGTAGGGAATTGGTCCTGCTTTGAGCAGGGGGTTGGACTAGATGACCTCCTGAGGTCCCTTCCAACCCTGATATTCTATGATTCTATGATCTCACAGGAACAGGGCTGGCTCCAGGCACCAGCTTAACAAGCCGGTGCTTGGGGCGGCCAAGGGAGAGGGGCGGCACGAGTGGCAATTCGGTGGCGGCAGGTCCCTCACTCCCTCTAGGAGCGAAGGACGTGCCGCCGAAATGCCGCCGCTGATCGCGATCGCGGCTTTTTATTTTTTTTTTGAATTGCCGCCTCCGATCGCGGCTTTTATTTTATTTTATTTATTTTTTTTTGCTTGGGGCGGCAGAAATGCTGGAGCTGGCCCTGCACCGGAGCTCATTGAGGAGCTTCCTGATGACTCTCCACCCAGCGTCATCCTCGCCAACTCCATGATTGCAGTGGGCAACCTCAGGTACTGAGACAGCCCCCCCCACACACACCTCTGCTGGCTCCCCTAACCCCAGTGCTGCTCAGGCCCAAGGCTGGGAGTCACTGTCCCTCCCGCTCCCAGGTCACCTCCCAAGAGTGGCTCCTCTGGCAGAGCTGGTGGGATGGGAAGGTTCACTCTCTCCTGGCTGGGCTGTTCTGTTCACTCCAATAACATTACAGGGGCCTTGGGGGAGGGGCTCACTTCCGGGCTCAGATACAGGAGGGGCAGCAGGCTCCAGGGAACAGGCGCTATTCCTGTCCTGCCGCTGTCTGTCTGTGACGCCTTGGCCTTGTCATTCCCTAGCTCAGTGCCTCAGTTTCCATTCTCGCCAGCCTGTGCCTATATCCCTGTGGTTTCGTGTCTGTGTTGGTGACAGTCCCACCCCCGTACTGCACAGTCTATTACCAGCTCCTCTCTCCTGCCAGCACCATGAAACTTGCCCTTGAGCCAGACCTAGAGACCCACCTCTTGCGAACTGCCCTTCACTCCGTCTTCACCCTGGGCACAGAGAAGGACACCACCCACATCCGGGTACATCCTCCTCCTCCATCCTCCTCCTCTTCCAGAGTGGTCCTTGGTCCCTGCTCCCTTGATTCGCTGGAGC
>NW_020694339.1:0-4171 GCF_002925995.2 Terrapene triunguis
AAGTGGAGCACTTTGCATTTGTCTTTGTTAAACTTCATCCTGTTTAACTCAGACCATTTCTCCAATTTGTCCAGATCATTTTGAATTATGACCCTGTCCTCCAAAGCAGTTGCAATCCCTCCCAGTTTGGTATCATCCGCAAACTTAATAAGCGTACTTTCTATGCCAATATCTAAGTCGTTAATGAAGATATTGAAAAGAGCCGGTCCCAAAACAGACCCCTGCGGAACCCCACTCGTTATGCCTTTCCAGCAGGATTGGGAACCATTAATAACAACTCTCTGAGTACGGTTATCCAGCCAGTTATGCACCCACCTTATAGTAGCCCCATCTAAATTGTATTTGCCTAGTTTGTCGATAAGAATATCGTGCGAGACCGTATCAAATGCCTTACTAAAGTCTAGGTATACCACATCCACAGCTTCTCCCTTATCCACAAGACTCGTTATCCTACCGAAGAAAGCTATCAGATTGGTTTGACATGATTTGTTCTTTACAAATCCATGCTGGCTGTTCCCTATCACCTTACCACCTTCCAAGTGTTTGCAGATGATTTCCTTAATTACTTGCTCCATTATCTTCCCTGGCACAGAAGTTAAACTAACTGGTCTGTAGTTTCCTGGGTTGTTTTTATTTCCCTTTTTATAGATGGGCACTATATTTGCCCTTTCCCAGTCTTCTGGAATCTCTCCCGTCTCCCATGATTTTCGAAAGATAATAGCTAGAGGCTCAGATACCTCCTCTATTAGCTCCTTGAGTATTCTAGGATGCATTTCATCAGGCCCTGGTGACTTGCAGGCATCTAACTTTTCTAAGTGATTTTTAACTTGTTCTTTTTTTATTTTATCTGCTAAACCTACCCCCTTCCCATTAGCTTTCACTAGGTTAGGCATTCCTTCAGACTTCTCGGTGAAGACCGAAACAAAGAAGTCATTAAGCATCTCTGCCATTTCCAAGTTTCCTGTTACTGTTTCTCCCTCTTCACTAAGCAGTGGGCCTACCCCGTCTTTGGTCTTCCTCTTGCTTCTAATGTATTGATAAAAAGTCTTCTTGTTTCTCTTTATTCCCGTAGCTAGTTTGAGCTCACTTTGTGCCTTTGCCTTTCTAATCTTGCCCCTTTGTCGCTCTATTCACAAGCACTCAATCCACTGTAAAAACATCTTGATATAGGAAGGTTATTTCACCTTGGTTTCCAAGAGCATTAACTATCATTGTAACTAATTGTAAGATCATTCCATATTACCCACAATGCACATCTCACAGGGAAAATAAGATAATGATGCTGGCTGAATATGAATGATGCCTTGAAAAACACATCCAAAACTCTTTCTCTCAGCAGCTTTGTACTAGAGAGGCCCATAAATCAGCAGTCAAACTCAACCAGCAGCTCAATTCTTTAAAAGCCTGTCACATTATAAAAATAGACACTTGAAAAATTATTACCATAGAGCTTTGTTCCTTCTTACTACCTTCATTAGTTAACTGGGCATCTGCATGCAGATTAAACTTGTTATATTGGGGGGGAAAAAAAGCTCTTTTCCACACATTGCATAGAAGAGGCCAAAGCTTAAATCTACAGATAAACCCAAGAAGGCTGCAGACCAAAGACAGAATTTGCAGTGAGATCAATTTAAAATCCTATGTTTGAAAAACATTTGAGACTGAAATGTAAAATAGATTACCATATGCAAATATTTAAAGGAATTTAGATGAAAATCTGAGGTTGCATTTTCTTTAAAAATTATTTGAAAGAAAAGGGTGTCTTACAAAATATTTTTTCTATTTCATATTAATAAGATTTTTTTAGGTGTGGGGAGAAATTTTAACATACTTGTAGCATTGGAAACTCAAACCAGTGAACATTGTGTCTGAGTACCAGAGTCTGACTCTGACTAGAAGTGAGATAAAACTGACAAATGTAAACTTACAGCCCAGGCTGAGCAAAATGCAAAACAAAAGTATTGGGAAGCAAGTTTTACACAGATAACGTCTTTAAAAGAAAGCAATTGAAACTGACAGTGTCCTTTTAAATATACATACAGACACACACTTCAAAATTACAACATGCCCTGTAATTAGAAGTAATGAGCACAATTTAAACACACATTTCCAAAACACAGGAAAACTATTTTCAAGCACGGTTATCCTCCGAGAAGTAAATGAGCTGTAACATTAAGATTCCATGTGTAGGCACTGCAGAAGTCAAGATAACCTTTTCCATTTTCTATACAATCTTTTCCACTTATTAGGGAGAAATAACAGCTCATCACTGCCATCATCTCCTATCGGGATATAACCACAACAAGGTTGGGCTTTTGCTAAAAGGATTAAAAGCTGTTTAATTACACAGCTAACAACCCCTCGTTGCCATGGATAATTAATAAAAGCTCAAATATTTAATAATCCAGATTCCTTTTATTAGAATGTGTACACCAGTGTGATACTGAGGGAAAGATCTCAGTCTGACTAGCCACTCCCACTATAGTCCCTTTTAACCCAAAATTGCCAGTTACAGTGATTGAGTGAAATAAAATAAATATGTTTTTACCTGGCAGTGTGCACAATGCTGTGCGAAACATTAAAAACAAAAGCAGGCTATGCACTAAAGTGTATTCAGTTCAAACCACAAGTTTAAAAAAAAAATAAAAAACATTGTATAGACCACATTTTAATACAAAATTTTTCTTAGGAATCATTCTCCCCTCAAATTCACAACAGACATCATCTCTCTCGCTATCCCCTCCAGCAGCTAGTGGGCATCTGAGTGTGTAGAACATATAAAAGAAATATTGGCATTTAGTGCTGAATGAAGTGAGAGCTATGCTCATTTTTCTCTCTTCATGGTGTGAGTTCTATAGTTTAGGCCTGGGGTCGGCAACCTTTCAGAAGTGGTGTGCCGAGTCTTCGTTTATACACTCTAATTTAAGGCTTTGCATGCCAGTAATACATTTTAACGTTTTTTAGAAGGTCTCTCTATAAGTCTATATATTATATAACCAAACTACTGTTATATGTAAAGTAAACAAGGTTTCCAAAATGTTTCAGAAGCTTTATTTAAAATTAAATTAAAATGCAGATCTTATCAGTTTAATGTGATCCTTTCCTTGCCCTTGCTTTTCCTTGCTGAGTTTTCCAATGTCTGGCACGTATTTGGATACAGGCTTCTGAGTGATCAGTTGTTAACCGGCTGGCAGGAGGTCAGCGGCTGGAACCCCAGATCGGCAGCTGAGGTGAGTGGAGCTGGCGGCTGGTGGGGCTGAGGAGGGCTGGACCCTGTCTGGCAGGGGGCCTGCACTGGAACTCCAACCGGAAGCAAGGTGAGTGGGGCTGCGGCGGGGACCCCGGCTGGCAAGGGGCCAGTAGCTGGAACCCCAGAGCAGCAACTGAGCGGCTCAGCCCGCCGCCGCTCTGGGGTTCCGGCCGCTGGCTCCTGCCAGCCGGGGTCTCAGCCCGCTGCCAGCCTGCGGTTTCATAGATTCTAGGACTGGAAGGGACCTCGAGAGGTCATCGAGTCCAGTCCCCTGCCCACATGACAGGACCAAATACTGTCTAGACCATCCCTGATAGACATTTATCTAACCTACTCTTAAATATCTCCAGAGATGGAGATTCCACAACCTCCCTAGGCAATTTATTCCAGTGTTTTTCCACCCTGACAGTTAGGAACTTTTTCCTAATGTCCAACCTAAACCTCCCTTGCTGCAGTTTAAGCCCATTGCTTCTTGTTCTATCCTTAGGCTTGGTCTACACTTACCCCCCAATTCGAACTAAGGTACGCAACTTCAGCTACATGAATAACTTAGCTGAAGTTCGAAGTACCTTAGTTCGAACTTACCTCGGTCCACACGCGGCAGGCAGGCTCCCCCGTCGACGCCGTGGTACTCCTCTCGTATAGCTGGAGTACCGCAGTCGACGGCGATCACTTCCTGGTTCGACTTATCGCGTCCAGACAAGACGCGATAAGTCGAACCCAGAACTTCGATTCCCAGCCGCCGAACTAGCGGCTGGGTGTAGACATACCCTTAGAGGCTAAGGTGAACAAGTTTTCTCCCTCCTCCTTATGACACCCTTTTAGATACCTGAAAACTGCTATCATGTCCCCTCTCAGTCTTCTCTTTTCCAAACTAAACAAACCCAATTCTTTCAGCCTTCCTTCATAGGTCATGTTCTC
>NW_020694339.1:4181-4332 GCF_002925995.2 Terrapene triunguis
AAGTGGAGCACTTTGCATTTGTCTTTGTTAAACTTCATCCTGTTTAACTCAGACCATTTCTCCAATTTGTCCAGATCATTTTGAATTATGACCCTGTCCTCCAAAGCAGTTGCAATCCCTCCCAGTTTGGTATCATCCGCAAACTTAATAA
>NW_020694340.1:0-5546 GCF_002925995.2 Terrapene triunguis
CAAGCGTGTTTAATGATTAATGATTAATTTGCCCTGGCAATCGCGGCCAGTACAGCTACTGGAAAAGTCTGTTAACGTGTATGGGGATGGAGCGGAAATCCTCCAGGGACATCTCCAGAAAGCTCTCCTTCATGTACTCCCAAAGCTTTTGCAAAAGGTTTCTGGGGAGGGCTGCCTTATCCCATCCGCCATGGTAGGACACTTTACCACGCCAGGCCAGTAGCACGTAGTCTGGAATCATTGCATAACAAAGCATGGCAGCGTATGGTCCCGGTGTTTTCTGGCATGCAGACAACATCCATTCCTTATCGCTCTTTGTTATCCTCAGGAGAGTGATATCATTCACGGTCACCTGGTTGAAATGGGGCAATTTTATTAAGGGGACATTCAGAGGTGCCCCTTCCTGCTCTGCTGAACAGAAATATTCCCCGCTGTTAACCACGCGGTGGGGGGGAGGGGTGAAGTGACCATCCCAGAGAATTGGGTGTGTGGGGGAGGGGAGTTAGTTGGGTTTGTGCTGCATGTTAAACCTGAAATCGCAGCCCCTCCTTTTACATTGCAAACCCATTTTAAATGGCCAACCAAACGGGTGCTTGGTATGGGAAATGAGGGCAGTACTGTTTGAAACCATCCCCACATGTTAAGAAGGTTAAAAAAGCCCAAAGACTGTATGTCTTACCATGGCTGCCTGCAAGCTGAAATCTGTGTCCTGGCACTGCGTGAGTGATCTCTCACACCAAACCAGGAGACTCTCAATATAAGAGGAAAAATGCGACCTTGTAACGAAAGCACATGTGCTGTGTGATGTTGTGAACAGCAAAATCTAACGTGAAAGAGTCTACCCATTGTTCTCTAAAATGTATCTTTTTTAACAACCTCTCCCTTCTCCACCAGCTGCAAATCTTACTCCTTCGCAGAGGCTAGTGAATATTCGAAGAAGGAAGCGAAGGACGCGTGACGAAATGTTTACTGAACTTCAGACTGCCTCCCACGCTGACAGAGCACAGCTGAATGCGTGGAGGCAGTCAATGACTGATTTTAAAAAAGCCCAATATGAGCGAGAGGAGAGGTGGCGTGCTGAAGAGGAGAAGTTGCGTGCTGAAACGCAGGCTGAAGAGGAGAGGTGGCGTCAACTTGTAATCAGAAAGCAAGAGTCGATGCTCCGGCTGCTGGAGCATCAAAGTGATATGCTCCTGCGTATGGTTGAGCTGCAGGAAAGGCAGCAGGAGCAGAGAACGCCGCTACAGCCCCTCTGTAACCAGCAGCCCTCCTCCCCAAGTCCCATTGCCTCCTCACCCAGACGCCCAAGAACACGGTGGGGGGGCCTTCGGCCACCCACTCACTCCACCCTAGATGATTTCCATAGCAATAAGTTTTAAAGTTTTAAATTGGAGTGTGTCCTTTTCCTTCCCTCCTCCCCCACCCATCCCGGGCTACCTTTCAAATTATCCCCCTAGTTGTGTGCTGAATTAATAAAGAATGCATGAATGTGAAGCAACAATGACTTTATTGCCTCTGCAAGTGGTGCTCGAAGGGGGGAGGGTAGTAGGGGAGGGTGGGGTGGTTGGTTTGCAGGGAAGTAGAGTTAACAGGGTGGTGGGGGAGGGGCAGAGGGTTCATCAAGGAGCAACAAACAGAAGTTTCACTCCGTAGCCTGGCCAGTCACAAAACTGGTTTTCAACGCTTCTCTGATGCGCACCGCGCCCTGCTGTGCTCCTCTAACCGCCCTGGTGTCTGGCTGCGCGTAATCAGCGGCCAGGCGATTTGCCTCAACCTCCCACCCCGCCATAAATGTCTCCCCCTTACTTTCACAGATATTGTGGAGCGCACAGCAAGCAGCAATAACAATGGGGATATTCTTTTCGCTAAGGTCTGAGCGAGTCAGTAAGCTGCGCCAGCGCGCTTTTAAACGCCCAAATGCACATTCCACCACCATTCGGCACTTGCTCAGCCTGTAGTTGAACAGGTCCTGACTCCTGTCCAGGCTGCCTGTGTACGGCTTCATGAGCCATGGCATTAAGGGGTAGGCTGGGTCCCCAAGGATCACGATCGGCATTTCAACATCCCCAATGGTTATTTTCTGGTCCGGGAAGAAAGTCCCTTCCTCCAGCTTTCGAAACAGAAGAGACTGCCTGAAGACGCGAGCATCATGTACCCTTCCCGGCCAGCCCACGTTGATGTCGGTGAAACGTCCCTTGTGATCCACCAGGGCTTGCAGCAGCATTGAAAAGTACCCCTTGCGGTTTATGTAGTCGGTGGCTTGGTGCGCCGGTGCCAAGATAGGGATATGGGTTCCGTCTATCGCCCCACCACAGTTTGGGAATCCCATTGCAGCAAAGCCATCCACTATGGTCTGCACGTTTCCCAGAGTCACTACCCTTGATATCACCAGGTCTCTCATTGCCCTGGCAACTTGGATCACAGCAGCCCCCACAGTAGATTTGCCCACTCCAAATTGATTCCCCACTGACCGGTAGCTGTCTGGCGTTGCAAGCTTCCACAGGGCTATCGCCACTCGCTTCTCCACTGTGAGGGCTGCTCTCATCCTGGTATTCTGGCGCTTCAGGGCAGGGGAAAGCAAGTCACAAAGTTCCATGAAAGTGCCCTTACGCATGCGAAAGTTTCGCAGCCACTGGGCATCGTCCCAGACCTGCAACACGATGCTGTCCCACCAGTCTGTGCTTGTTTCCCGGGCCCAGAATCGGCGGTCCACGGCATGAACCTACCCCAGTAACACCATGATTTCCACATTGCTGGGGCCTGTGCCTTGTGAGAGGTCCATGTCAATTTCCTCATCACTATCGTCGCCGCGCTGCAATCGCCTCCTCCTCAGCTGGTCCTGGTTTTGCTTTGGCATGTCCAGGAGGCTCTGCATATACTCCAGGACAATGCGCGTGGTGTTCATAGTGCTCATAATTGCCGCGGTGATCTGAGCGGGCTCCATGATCCCAGTGCTGGCTATGGCGTCTGGTCTGAAAAAAGGCGCGAAAGTAGTATCTGACGGACCAGGGGAAGGAGGGAGGGAGGGATGGAGGGAGGGGCGAGTGACGACATGGCGTACAGGTACAGGGAATTAAAATCAAGAAAGGTGGCTTTGCATCAGGGAGAAACACAAACAACTGTCACACAGAATGGCCCCCCCCAAAGAGTGAACTCAAAAGCCTGGGTTTAGCAGGAGGGAGGGGGGAAGCAAATGAATACAGAATAAATCTATTTTTTACATCTTAAGACGATGGTGCAGCATGACTGATAGCCCTTGGCATTTTCTGGGTGCTTGGCAGCAAATACTGGGCGCTTGGCAGTTAGCCTTCAGGTCTATTGCACCATCTGATACCCACTGCAGTATGACAACGATGGATACCAGTCGTAATATACTATCTACTGCCCAAAAGGCAAGGGGTTGCTGCTGTGTAGCAATCTAGCCCCATCCTACGCATAGTACATCTGATAACCATCATCATCAAGGCAAGGGGGCTGGTGCAATGCAGCCCCATGGCTGCCAGCCCCATGTCTGCCAGCACCCAGATCGCCATCGGCCTCTTCTGGGTGCTTAGCAGACAATACTGGGCACTTGGCAGAAAATAGCATACTACGACTGATAACCATCATTGTCTGCCCGGGTGCCCATGATCGACAGCCACTGCAGTACGACGACGACGGATACCAGTCGTAATAAACCATCTTCTACCAAAAGGCAAGGGGCTGGTGCAATGCAGCCCCACGGCTGCCAGCCCCACGGCTGCCAGCACCCAGATCGCCAATGAAGGCTACCAGTCATGCTGCACCGTCTACCGCCAAAAGGCAGTAAGCTGCTGCTGCTGTTTAGCAATGCAGTCCCACGTTTGCCGGCACCCAGAAGACATATGGTGACGGTGAGCTGAGCTGAGCGGGCTCAATGCTTGGCGTGGTATGTTGTCTGCACAGGTAACCCAGGTAAAAAGGCGCGAATCTATTGTCTGCCGTTGCTGTGACGGCGGGGGAGGGGCCTGACGCAATGTACCCAGAACCCCCCGCGGCACTGCTTTGCATCATTCGGGCATTGCGATCTCAACCCATAATTCCAATGGGCGCCGGAGACTCCGGGAACTGTGGGATAGGTACTATAGTGCAATGCGCCGGAAGTCGACGCTAGCCTCGGTACTGTGGACGCGGTCCGCCGACTTCATGCACTTAGAGCATTTTATGTGGGGACACACACAATCGGCTGCATACAACCGGTTTCTATAAAACCGGCTTCTATAAATCCGACCTAATTTTGTAGTGTAGACATACCCTTAGAGACTAACAAATTTATTAGAGCATAAGCTTTCGTGGGCTGCTACTCTGAAAACTGTCATTAATAGATTTAGACTCTATGGCATGTTTAGATTCTTGATTAGTTTGTTTGTTTTCCAAATTAGCCTTCTGTCCTGTCTAGAAATTCCGAGCACTTATTTTTCAAGCATGCACTCTGAATCCTAATATTTGGAATGGGTTTACAGTTCTTCTTGGAATATCTTTCCAATAATTTTCTGTTTTTCTTGCCAAAAATTAATAATTGCATCTCTATTTTCTTTCCCCTTTCTCTGTATAGCTGACATTTTTGTTGTTGCTGCCTGGCTTACCTCACCATAATTGTTTTTTACTTTAGGAAAAGGTGGTATTACGGCAGGATTTCTAGACTGCCTTTATTTAGTAGAGACAAAACCACTGCACCGCCTTATCTGAACTTTCAAAGTGGCATATGCTGTAACTTGCTAGGAATATTGTAACTTCCTCCTTACTCCATTATTTCTTAAAACTGGCATTTCCAAAGAAACCTACAAGAGATTAGATGCCCCATCCCCACTGAGATACAATAGGAATTGGGTGTCTAACTACTAGTTTCCTTTGAAAAACCTCAGGCTATGTGAGATTACAGTAAAATGAAATACGGGGCAGAGAGACATGCTCATCCTTTTAGTGTTCTGGCATCTGAGGGCCATGCTATTCTCTCTCCTTTATGGGGCAGAAATTGATTGCATGGTCCCTAAACTCTAGGAGAGAGAAGCCAATGCTCTCATACTTTCTGATTCAGTAGTAGCCCCTATGAGCAAGTGTTGCATGTTTGGGGTTCTGCAGGGTAATTTTTGAAGGATCATATAGCCATAGGTAGGCAGAGCCAATGAACAACCACTATACATAGCATTGTTGCTGATGAATTCACTCCTGGAATTTCTAGCAAGATTTTTGAATAATTAACTTCTGCTCTGCCCCTTCCGCACCACTTTGATGAGGAGAAGAAGGTGCAAGTAGGGAGTCAATGACAATATAGCTCCTGAATGAACCATATTACTGAGGGGAAAAAGGTGGACCGGGGAAAAAGTAGAAAGGAAGGTGATTGCATTGCTCAGGGGGAACTGTACAAAGTGGCAGACAAAATTCCCTCTGGTTCTTAAGACTACACGCATTTAGGAGACCTAATGCCAACCCACAAATTATTCTCTTCTTAGGGAGTGATAAATGTGAACTGAGTTTCCCTACAACATTTTTCCTTCCTATGTGTTTAATATAGGAGGCGATGACTG
>NW_020694341.1:0-8034 GCF_002925995.2 Terrapene triunguis
GTCCACTTAAACTACACTCCTGCTTATCAACCTCTGATCCAAAAAAGATTACTAACTGGATGGATGAGTAGTACTATAATCCTTACTGGGGTCTCTTTCATTTTTCTTTGGAACACATATCTGTTATTGTCTCTCCACCATTATCATTGCAAGCACAGCTTGTGTCATAATCCCTGCACAGGTCCTTAAAAACAACAAGCCTGATTCTCCATTGCCTTACAGCTTGTGTAGTCATTTACACATATGCAAAGCCGGTGTAGAATACTGCCATCCTGGTTTGGTAGTATTTTACACCCACTTTGCTCAGTTGTAAATGACTACACAAGGTGCAAGGTAATGGAGAACTGGGCCTATCTTTTTTTGTAAATACACATGCTCCTTCTCACACATCTCCTGCTGATATTGCAAGGATGATTCTCCATGCTTTGTACCTTGTACAGTCTTTTACTTCTGGTTTTATCTCATTATCAAATCAGAATGGTAGCATTTTAGACCCACACTCCAAACATGTAAATCACAAAGCAATGGAGAATCAGGCCCTCAGGGACTAAAATGAAAATGTGGAGAATAAGGCTAATTGTGATCTCACTTAGATCAGGAATACACTGTTGTATCTGTATTGACTTTGGATAAATTATTCCTTTCCTATATCAGAGTTAGATTGGAATAAGGCTTATTTCTTCCCACCTTGGGTGATATATTCCGTTGGTCATAACAGAGAACTCTCATCCAGTCAACGACAGTTCCTCATGTATCATGAGGGCAGAATATTGCCATATTGCTGCAAAATTTCAATTAGATTCATCAGCTCTCACTCTCCAGATCTCAGAGAAGGCATGAGGGGTTTGCTTAATATTTCTGAAACACACTGTCAGTGTTCACTGAATAACTAACCACATTTTTGTCAATATATAGTCCCTCATCCTGCCCCTCAAACCACACAGTCAGGCTTTCTGGTAATTATTTTGTTTTGGTTTTGGTACTGAAACTACACCAAGCTATGTTTCTTACAGTGACTAACATTATTTGATGTACATTTACATGTGTGCAGAATGACCAAAATCTCCAAAGAATCCCAGTGGCTAATCTAAGATGTTTCATGATGGATTATTTCTGACATTGTTTAGCAAAAACGTCACAAATCACATTGATAATGGGAACACACAATATAATGGGAAGGTTACCTATGGCAGTATGATATCTGTATGTAGAGCTGTAAGAAGCTTGGACAGATTTTGCCACAACAGCAGTTTAGAGATTCATCAATATTTTCAACATCAAATAATTGGGATTCTTCCAAACACTGAACTATATAACCCAAAAATCCAATACAGAGAACCTGACTTTTATGCATTACCGGATTACATAGTCGTAGCTACAGCATTTTTATAGCCCGTGCTATATAATGTCACTGAAGTGAAAGCCATGACACACAGTCAATTTTAGCTATTTTAAATCCTTAGTCAAGGTGCTTTTTTCACTAAGACACTTTAAACCTCATCTTGCATTTTGAATAAACAGTTTCCAATTATGTATCTTCCTCCCTGAATTGTACTTCCACATTCAGTTATAGGTAAGTCCTGGGAGCCTCTAACTAGTTAGCTAGATGTCATCTGCTTGTAGGATAAATAAGTGCATACTTTAAATATTGAACCAAGTCCTTAGCTGGTGTAAATCGGTTTATCTTCACAGCAATTAATAAAACTATGCTGACTTACCCCAGGTGAGGAGCAGGAGAAGCCATACTGTCTTGTCTCTTAGAGGCAATACCAAATGGAAACTCTCTGGAGAGCTCGATATGCTTCATATTCCTGATCTTACCCAGGGAGAGGGAGAATACTCTGTGTTTGGAAAGCACATAGCCCATAGCTAGGGCCCTACCAAATTCAAGGCCATGAAAAATGCGTCACAGACTGTGAAATCTGGTCTTTTGTGTGCTTTTACCCTATACTATACAGAGATCATGGGGGAGACCAGAGTTTTTAATATGGGGCGTCCTGACCCAAAAGGGAGTTGCAGGGGGATCACAAGGTTATTTTATATTGCAGTATTGCCACCCTTACTTCTGTGCTGCCTTCAGAGCTGGTGTCTGGAGAGCAGGGGCTGTTGGCTGGGTGCCCAACTCTGAAGGCAGCACCTCGCCAGCAGCAGTGCACCTCTGCTTTCAGAGCTGGGTGTCGGGAGAGTGGCAGCTGCTGACTGACGGCCCAGCTCTGCAGGCAGCAGCACAGATGTAAGGGTGGCAATGTAATCCTTACTTCTGCCCTTCAGATCTGGGCTCCCAGCCAGCAGCCACCACTCTACAGCTGCCCAGCTCTGAAGGTGGCACTGCTGCCAGCAGCAGCGCAGAAGTAAGGGTAGCAGTACTGCACCGTTCCTACAATAACCTTGCAATGCCCCCACAACTCCTTTTTGGGTCAGGACCCCTACAATTACAACACTGTGAAATTTCAGATTTAAATAGCTGAAATAATGAAATTAACGATTTTAAAATCCTATGACCGTGAAATTGAGCAAAATGGACTGTGAATTTGGTAGGGCTCTACCCTAAGGAGTTGACACTGTAAATAAATAATAAAATATTTAGAATAAAACATTAGATGAAAGGGAGGTTTTAAAGGCTCTATATCTTTAAGAAGATTTTTTTGAGTTTAGAAGGACTGGTTTATTATTTCTGAGGAAGAGTGAGAAAATAAGAGTTTAATTATGTAATTAATGGCATCATAAATACAAATAATAGTTCACATTTATTTACAATGCAGAGAGGGCTGGTCCTTTCCCTAGTTTGCAAATGTTGTGTTTGTTTATACAACCATGTAACCATCATTAACATTTATACCCTGGATATTCTCCTTCAAGTCTGGAGCTACCTGTAATAGAGGTCAAGAAGCTGTGCTTTCTTTTGTCAGAGAAAGTCATCTGAAGTTTCTCCTTATGCACATGGGGACAGTTTTCAATGGTATTTAGGCACCTAAAGATGCACATAACTATCTAGTGGGATTTTCAAACACACCTAGGCCCTTTTTTCCCATTGATTTTTCTGCTAGGCACCTATCAGCATCTTTAGATGCCTCTGTACTTTTGAAAATCTGTCCCATGGCCTTTTGGGAAATGTAATTTAGTAACTAGATGGTTGATTTTGTTGTTCATTAGTAACTAAATTAAACAATGCAATTATACTAAGAGGTTTTATAAGTTAAAGGATGGTGATGAGTTATCTGATATGTCTGCCGCAAATGTGAATTCACTATTTTTTTTTCAAATGGAAAGGCAGATTTTTTATTCTTTTGAGTGGTAGTATTATGAGTAATGTCCTTGTGTTGAGGCAGACAGGCCTCATATTGGCAATGAGGGAATTAATAAGGCAGATAAGCTCCACACTGGTAATGATGGGGTTAAGGAGCGCCAGTGGACCCTACCCTGCCATGCCTGTAGCCAGTGTAAAGCGTTGGAGAGGGCAGTTAAAAGGAGGAGTCCTAGGCCAGTTCAGGGCTGACCAGGTAGGAGAGCAGAGCTCTGTTGTCCTCCCAGTGAAGGAAGCCTGGTTCCAGCCAAGAACCTGAAGCAGCTTGCTACCTGGACAAGGCATTTTCTGGACAGGATGCCTAGGCCCTGGAAGACTGACAAATAGGGACTAGCCATTGGGAGACAAGAGTAGAATGTCAGGGTCCTGCCAACTAATCTGTGGTCAACCCTGATTTTGGAAGTTTACTGTTTTCTTTTTTGGTTTGGACTCTAATGTCCAAGAGTGGATAGGACTCAAAGGTGTCATAGCCAAAGGGCTAAGGTACCAGGGAACCAGATCTTTGTGGAGTCAACATCTGATTGTCAGGAACCTTCAGTGGGGTGAGACATGCCCTGATGGGCCAGAAAGTAGCATCGCCTCAACAACCAGTTTACAATCCTATAAAGAGGACTGAGCTGAACATGCTAGGCTAGAAGAGTTAAGAAGATACAGAAGGAAATACAGAAAACAAGTAAAAAGTGTATGGCAGGAATTTTAATAGTTTCTGCTGTTATAAATTATCAGATTACTCCTGAAATTAGCTGATCGTGGTTTGATTTTGCAAATTAGCCATTGTGTTCTCTTTCTTAACATTTAAAATAAAAGGAGTTTTTTTATATAAATCCTTTCCTCATTCTTCAATGACTTCCCAGACTCTCCCAGGGATGAACATTAATCAGTTTAGTCAGACTTAAAAGGTCTCTTTTCTTTTGAAATTGTGGAGTGCTGGTTTAAAGCAAATGGGTATAGTTTTCCTTTATATAAATGAACAATACTGGAGCAAGATGTTATCTATTATGTATAAAAATATTTCAATAAAAATAGTAATATATTTATATGACACTCACTATCTGGAAAGCAATTTACAAACAATAACCAATTAATCCTGTTGAGTTGTTTCCATTAAATACATTCATTCCTTAATAGATCTGAAATCCTTAACAATACAATAACACAGATCCACTAACATAAGAACAGCCACACTGGGTCAGACCAAAGGTCCATCCAGGGCCACCCAGAGGAGTCAGGGGGCCTGGGGCAAAGCGGGGGAGCGGACCTAAAAAAAGGCGCCACCCGCTGTGGAGCTTGTACTTACCGGGCGGTGCTCCGAGGCAGCGGCGGCGGCGGGTTCTTCGGTCACTCCGCGTCTTCGGCAGCAATGAAGGGCCCCCCGCCGCCGAAATGCCGCCGAAGACCCGGAGCATCTGAAGGGCCCTCCGCTGGGTGAGTAAAAATTAAAAAGGCGCCTCTAGCCAGAAAGGGATTCTCGGCCAAGGCTCGCGGGGCCCCTGCGGGGCCCAGGGCCTGGGGCAAATTGCCCCACTTTCCCCCCCCCCGGGTGGCCCTGGGTCCATCTAGCCCAGTATCCTGTCTTCTGATATGGGCCAATGCCAGGTGCACCAGAGGGAATGAACAGAACAGGTAATCATCAAGTGATACATCCCCTGCTGCCCATTCCCAGCTTCTGGGACCAGCTAAGATACCTGAGGCTACCATTTGAGTTTGGAATTCTGATTTTGCTGTCCAGTTATGGACAGTTATGACACAGAGGGGGAGACTGTGTCCAAACAACTATTTAAAGCTAGTTTGTGCAAACTTTCCTTATATTGATTTCAAATATCTAGAGCAGGGGTTGCCAAACTTGGTTCGTGGCTTGTTCAGGGTAAGCCCCTGGCGGGCCGCGAGATGCTTTGTTTACCTGAGCGTCCGCAGGTACGGCTGCTCGCAGTTCCCAGTGGCCGCGGTTCACCGTTCCCGGTCAATGGGAGCTGTGGGAAGCGGCGTGGGCCGGGTGACTGGGAGCTGCAAGACGCTCAGGTAAACAAAGCAAACTGCGAACCAAGTTTGGGAATCCCTGATCTAGAGCAATAGGTCCCTTATCCTGACTGGGGCCAAAGCTGTTAACATAGCAAAATAATAACTAATAATAATGTGCCTTTGAAAAGTTCTTAAGTAAAAAAGTGATATTAAGCTTTTTCATCAAATGAAGAACAAAAATGGAATAGATTTTAACATGGTGATTGCAGTGCTGTAGCTGTGTTTGTCGCAGGATATGAGAGAGACATGGTAGGTGATGTAATATCTTTTATTGGACCAACTTCTATTGGTGGAAGAGACAACGTTTTGAGCTCCATAAAGCTCATCTTTAGGTCTGGGGAAGGTAAACAGAGTGTCTGAGCTGAATGCAAGTTCAAACAGATTATTAAGCAAAAGGGGTTCACACAAGATGTGGGAGACCACTTAAAATGACGTGGGCGATTAAAAGTCAGCAGGCAATGGTAGCACTAATTGTTGCAATGAGACATAAAACAAGTGTATCTAGTAAGTCCATGATCTTTAGTGTCTAGGGAAGTTATGAATTTCATTTCCCAGGCTCATTTCTCGAAGGTGTAGTGCAGATTTCCTTAGAGGATGAGGACTGAGAGGTCAGATCACTTTGTGAAAAGTGTTCACCCATTGATGATATGGCATTTATATCTTTTATCATTTGTCTGAGTGAGTTCAATCATGAGCATAGTGGTTGTCTGGTTTCACTCACATAGTTGTTGGGGCATTTGATGCACTCTATGAGGTACACCCCATATGGTGATAGGCATGTGTAGGACCCATGGATCTTGAAAGAAGTGTTTTGGGGGTATTGAACATTGTGTCAGCAGATATAATGTCTGCAGGTTTTGCATCTGTTGTTCTGGCAGGATCTGGTGCTCCTTTGAATTGGTATGTCCTGGTCAGTAGGGAGCTTACTTCTGACAATAAGCTTGGTGAGGTTGGGGGATTGTATGAAGACAAAAATAAGGGGATTGGGAAAGATTTCTTTCAGGATGTGGTCCCCATCAAATATGGATTATAGTAGTTTGATGATATCCCACATAAGTTCCAATGCGGGGGGTAGGTGACAACTAGGGGTGTGCGGTCAGTATATTCCCCCCCCCCATATTGAGGAAGGTTTTCCTGGGGTATTTGGGTGATATGTTCCATGATGTGATCAACCTCTCTGGCGGAGTGTCCTTTTTTAGTGAAGGCTGTTTTAAGTGTGTTTAGGTGTGTATTCTGGACTTTTTGTTTGGAACAAATTCTATGGTATCTGAGTGCCTGGCTGTAGATAATAGATTTCTTGGTGTGCCTGGAGTGGTTGCTGGATCTGTGACAGTAAGTGTGGTGATCTGTGTGTTTCTTGTATATAGTCATTTGTAGGGTTCTATTATTGAAGCTGATTGTGGTGGCCAGGAAGTTGATGCTGGTGTGACAGAATTTGATGGATGTTAAATTTGTTATGGAAATCTATGAGGGATTTTAGATAGTCTATCTGGAGAATGAAAATATCATTGAAGTATCTCAGTATCTGAATAGCATAGCTGAAGTTGCGTATTTTAAGTCGACTTACCTGGCTGTGAGGATGGCGGCGAGTCGACCGCTGCCGCGCCGCCGTCGACTCCGCTTCCGCCTCTTGCCACGGTGGATTTCCAGAGTCGACGGCAGAGCCATCGGGGATCGATTTTATCGCGTCTTCACTGGACGCGATAAGTCGATCCCCAATAGATCAATTGCTACCCACCGATCCGGCGGGTAGTGAAGACATGCCCTAAGATTTTGCTGGGCCTTTTAAACATTATGTTTTTCTTGGCTCTTGCTTTGTCATCAGCTGTATTCCTCTACCCTCATTTACATCCCCTAAGGGTCTATTGATTCATGTACTGATATAATTATGATATAGTTGACAGTCCACACATTAACCTCTACTCACTATATAGTCTGTATGAACAGAGTTAGAAACTGGGGTGACTATACATGATTCTTCTTATTATATGACCCAATGGTATTTTCAACAAGGGTACACATTTATTTCAGTCTTGGTGTGCAAATAAAATTCTTTATATCATCTTATTTAACTGTGGAATCTGAAAGCCTTTCTAAGTCAAACGTGTTTTTGGAACAGCCTGGGTCAAATGCCATTCCCACTTACACCAGTGTTAGTCTTGAGTAATTTCACTGGTGTCACCTGGTCCCACATGTCTAAATGAATTTCACCATGAAATATTCTTCTGGGGATTTCAAACAGAATTTTGGCTTTTCAACAGCTCTGCTTTGTGTGCTAACATTTGTTTCACTAGTGTGTGGTTTAGAATTTCCATGACTGCAAATTATATCACTCTTCCTCCCCACGTCTACCAAAGCAATATATGTGCACACCACACAGAAGAAAAAAAATTACTCCATCTCGGGATATCTAATACCACTTTCTGTATTGTTCTATCCTTCCCTTTCCTTACACTGGCTCCTTCTTTCCCAGGCTTAAACATTCCCAGATTCTTGCTAGTCCTGACTGATCTTGTGTTGCTACACTACTGTCCTTCAAGACCATGGAAGGGGTAACAATGCAGTATCACAGACTACTAACCTACACTGAGCGGATCAAGAGTGACTACAGGGCTCTGGGAGTACGGGTGAAGGAGTTTGGAGCACAGGTGGTATTCTCTTCGATTCTTCCTGTCACAGGTAGGGGCCCGGGCAGAGACAGATGCATCATG
>NW_020694342.1:0-5667 GCF_002925995.2 Terrapene triunguis
TCCCTGTAAATAGGAGCGGCACAACATTTCAGAGTCAGACCATCTTCCACCCTAAACATGGTTGAAAATGTTTAAAACAACACTTGACAAATCTACAGATTTGCTGGAGTAAAAAGAAAACCCCATTTATTTGCTTAGAGTATTTTATTTTTGATATCTCAGGTACAGTGGGTTAGAGGTTTGACATCTTGAATACAGTTAGTAAGGTTTCTTCCAGGTTGACTTAATGCTAATTTTCTTGTCAATAACCAAGCTTTAAATTGGTTTGCTGAATAACAATGAATTGGATGTCCTGCAGATTTGCTTTGGCAGGTGAGCCATGGAAACCAGCACCAGGTAAAGTAAGTAAAAGAGGAAGGATGTTTTTTCCACAACTGTCAGGCTGACATCCCTTAACGAGAAATCTCTCTCTTGCTGGGAGTTGACATTTGGTTTAACAAAAGGAGGTGGAGGCTACACTACATCTCTTTCCAAATTGGCTCTGTAAGTGTGTGTGCACATGCGTGCACGCATGTGCACGTTTGAGGTGCGGATGAGAGAGAAAAGGCTTGTTATATAAAATTGCACCAAGCAATCCATTTATCAATATGGGGTTTGGCAGGCACACAGTTGCTGCAATACTCTTTTGAAGCCTGAATGTTCCTGAAGTCCTTATTCAGGCAAAGCTCTAGGACTTTAGAATTCAGCCGTGTCTGCCTGTGCATGTCTGGGTATTCAATTACAGCACTCACAAGACAGACATTATAATTTAAACTAAATTCTTAGTGAGTCAGAATGCTGATTCACTCTCCAAGGGCCTGCTTTAATGAATGAAGCTTTCACAATGATGTCATTGTTTGTTCAGTCTCCTTGGATTTGGAGTAGAAAGCATCATACCTTAAGGCAGTGGGTCACCAAATGGTCGATCACGATCGACTGGTCAATCCTAGAGGATCCCCCAGTCGATTGCGATCTCCGGTGGTGCAGTGGGGCTGCTGCTAAGGCAGGATCCCTGCCTACCCCGGCCCCATGCCGCTCCCAGAAGTGGCCAGCGCAGCCCCAGAGACGGGAGGGGCAGGGGTCTCTCTCTGCACGCTGCTCCTGCTTGCAAGCACTGCCGCCGCAGCTCCCATTGGCTGGGAATGGGGAGCTGTGGCCAATGGGAGCTGCAGGGGTGGTGGTTGCAGAGAGGGGCAGCGCATGGAGGTACGTGCCCCCCCGCCATGGGTGCATTGGCCCCTTCCAGGAGCGGCATGGGGCCAGGGTAGGCAGGGAACCTGCCTTAGCAGTAGCCATGCTGCACCACTAACCAGGAGCCGCTGGAGGCCACACTCCAGCCCTGAGCCCACTCCTGGAGCCAGCACCGTGAACCCCCTCCTGCACCCTGAGCCCCCTCCCAGAGTCAGCACCCCGTACCACCTCTCCAGCACCCCAACCCTGACCCCTCTCCCAGAGCCAGTACCCTATACCCCCTCCTGCACCCCAACACTCTGCGCCAGCCCAGAGCCCCCTCCTGCACCCAAACTTCCTCCCAAAGCTTGCACCCCTCACACCCTCCTGCACCCCAGCCCCCTACCCCATCTCACTGAAAGTGAGTGAGGGTGGGGGAGAGCAAGTGAGGGCGGGGTGGAGAGAGTTGGGGCAGGGCTTTGGGGGAGGGGCTCCTTCTACTTTGCATGGACATTAACCCCTCCATTTCTGAATTCTCTGTAACCATACACCAGTGGTCCCCAACACGGTGCCCGTGGGTGCCATGGCACCCGCCAGGGCATTTATGTGCGCCCGCCTAGTGCCCAGCAGGGGAGAGAAGCCGTGGTCCTGCGCCTGCTAGGGACAGAGAACTCCGGGGCTGCAGGCTGCGGGCGCCGGTGTTCTCTGTCCCCGGCAGGTGCGGGGCCTGCCTAGTGCCCAGCAGGGGAGAGCAGCCGGGGCCCCACACCTGCTGGGGACAGAGTATTCCGGGGCTGCAGGCTGCAGGCGCCGGTGTTCTCTGGCCTCGCGGCTTCTCTCTGCGCTGCCCAGAACTGCCGCCAAAAAAAAAAAAAAACGCTCCGACTCTGCCGTCCCAAGAATGGACGGAATGCCGCCCTGTAGCATGTGCTGCCCCAGGCACATGCTTGCTCCACTGGTGCCTGGAGCCGGCCCTGTATGTGAGTATTCTTCCTGCACTGATACTGCTGTTTTCTTGTGCTTTGCAATTTATTATTTTTTTAACATATTGCCCCAAAATGAGTGGTTCAAATAATAGACAACGTACGTATTATTTCAACGCAGAGTGGGAAGAATCCTATTGTTTTATTGAAAATAAAGGGAAATGGTTTTGCTTATTGTGCGGGGGTGCTGTTGCAGTGCCGAAAAAACATAGTGTCGAACGCCATTTCCAAACTAATCATGCCTCTTTTGACATTAGCCATCCACTTAAATCTGAGTTGAGAAAGGTTTGATTTGAGCTGATTAATTTTCTTCTATCTGCCCAGCAATCTATTTTCACTAGACAAGTGTAAAGTCTAAAAGTGCTACTATTGCTTCCTTTAAAATTGCTCATCTGCTCGCAAAGAAGAAAAAACCCTTTCAAGATGGTGAATTGTTGAAGGAAGCATTTTTGACTGGTGCTGATTGCCTGTTTCAAGGATTTCCTAACAAGGGTGAGATTTTGTCGGCAATACAAGACTTGCAGTTATCAGACAACACAGTTACGAGGAGGATACATGCAATTTCAAGCGACATGCAAACTGAGCTAAAGGATGACTTGGAAATATGTGACTGGTTTTCACTGCAATTTGATGAGTCGACAGATATATCGGACACAGCGCAGTTGGCAGTTATGGTGAGGATGGTATTTAGGGACTTCACCGTAAAAGAAGAGTTACTAAAAGTATTGCCTTTGAAAGGGCGAACAAAGGGTGAGGACATCTATAATGTATTCAAATCATATGGCAAAAACTGAAGGACGACTTTGAGAACTTCCGGAAAGAAAAGCTCCTTAAAACAGCTGAATCACGCAAGAGCCTCAGGACATGCAAGCGGGAACTGGCGCAGTATAGATTGAGCGTAACAGCATTGAAGAACAAGGACAGAGAGACAGTAATTGACAGAGCAGGGATGGAGGAGGTCTGCAAGGACTTCTATACAGAACTGTTCAAATCAAGAATCAACATCCCTTTCCCAACGCTCCAAGAGTCAGAAGAACGCGTCCCCCCAATAATTGTCAGCGAAGTCCAAAGTGCACTACACCAGATGAAGAAGGGAAAAGCTCCAGGCAAAGATGGAATCACGTCAGAAATTATTTCCGCAGTAGGTGAAAAACTTTGGAAGGCCCTCGCTTTAAGATTGTCGATATCTCGAAGAAGGAAAAATACCATCAAGCTGGAAGGAGTCGAATACCATCTTGCTGTACAAGAAGGGGGATCGAGAAAATCTTAAGAACTATCGCCCTATATGCCTGCAATAGCGTTGAGTTCAACACAATATTAAAGGCGCTCGCAAGGCATTAATACGCAGTACATCAGTTTGTTGAAGGAAGTGAATACTGGATGTACAACAGACATTACTCTCCTCGAAACTCCCCTCCGCATCCCAATCGAGAAAGGCATAAAGCAAGGAGATACGATTTCACCAAAACTATTTACTGCCTGCCTTGAAATGGTTATGAACAACATCAATTGGAGGAATGGTGTTAATATAAATGGAGAACGATTATCTCATCTCAGATTTGCGGATGACATCGTACTAATTGCCAAAAGCACCAACCAACTGCAGAGCATGCTACAAAGACTCGACAAGAAAAGCTGTCAGGTCGGTCTGAAAATGAACCGTTGCAAAACAAAATACATGCGATCAGACGTCTTATGAAAAGCCCGAATAACGGTAACAGGAGAAGAAATTGAAGAAGTAGAACAGTACATATATTTGGGCCAAGAAGTTAATATGCGCCAAGACATGAACGGAGAACTCTCGCAAAGGATTCGGGCAGGATGGTGTGCGTTTAATTCCATCAAGGACATCCTCAAAGGAAAAATTGACAAGACCACACGTACAAATATCTTCAATTCAGCAGTGCTGCCAGCCATGCTGTATGGCAGTGAAACGTGGGCACTGACGAAGAGAGAAGAACAGCGGCTGTCGGTAGCTGAAAGGGCAATGGAACGAGCTATGTTGGGAATTTCCCTTCTGGATCGTATCCCAAATGAAACTATTAGAGAACGCAGTGGTGTGAAAGATATTGTTGTGGAAAGCAGATATAATGAGATACGATGGGCGGGCCACATAGCACGGTTCACGGACAATAGGTGGATCGCAATCATTACTGAGTGGTACCCGCGCGAACAGAAAAGACCACCTGGTCGGCCTCCAAGAAGGTGGGAAGATGACATTGTAAAATGTTTCAGACGAATGTGGAGAAGAAAGGCAAGAATGCGAGAAGAATGGCGGACGTGTTGTGATTGGCGCAGTCTTAACGACAGCTGAAGACCGATCGATCCAGGTGATCCATACGCAACATCAGTTAATATGCCACTACACAAGCTGTCTGCGATCACCACTGATGGGGCACCAGCAATGATGGGCAGCGCCCATGGATTCATTGCACTCTGTAAGAAGAATGAATCCTTTCCGAACTTTGTCTTATAATTGCATTATGCACCAAGAAGCTTTGTTCGTCAAAGTTCTTTCTTTTCAACCCGTCATGAATGTCGTTATTAAAATAATTAACTCTATTCGAGCGAAACCTTTGCAACACCGACTTTTTAAGGCCCTGTTGGAAGATGTTGATGATAAACAATCTGATCTTATCTTGCACACAGAAGTACGATGGCTGAGCAAAGGTAAAGTTCTTGCACGTTTTTTAAGCTTAATTGAAGAGATCAAAGAATTTCTGAAGTCCACAAATCAGAACTTCGAGCAACTAGAAGACTCCAGCTGGTTAATGGACTTGGCTTTTCTTGATGACATCACTGACAAATTGAACATTTTAAATCTTGAGCTCCAGGGAAAAGACAAACATGTGGCTCAAATGATAGGTTCTGTAAAATCATTCAAAGCAAAACTGATCTTGTGGATGTCACATATGAAAACGAAGTCTCTCGTACATTTCCCAAGTATGAAGAAAATGGTATGTGACAGTGATTTTAACCCATCACCATTTGTTATCCACATTCAAACACTTCTGGAACAATTTGAAAAGAGATTTCAGCAGTTCCACATCACTGAGCCTGTAGTTGCCTTTCTTGTGAATCCTTTTACTTGCCAAATAGAGGTAACAGAAATGGCTACATCAATTGCAAGTCTCATTCAAGTAAGAACAGAAGACGTGGAACTGGAGATTTTGGACCTTCAAAATGATATTGTTCTAAAATCCTGCGCAACAGATGAAAACTTTTGGAATCTGGTTGACGGAAAAAAATTTCTTACCTTAAAAAATGTAGCATACAAAATAAAATCTTATTTCGGTTCCATTTATCTATGCGAAGTTCTGTTTTCAACAATGAACATCATAAAATCAAAATACAGATCTCGGCTTACAGATGCCCATCTTAACGATTGCTTACGATCATCCTACTCTCCCAACTACAAAAAACTGGCTGAAGAAATGCAGTGCCAAAAATCACACTGACTTTATTAGAAAAACCACGTGAATTAATGGCTAACAAATTTATTAGAGCATAAGCTTTCGTGGGCTACAGCCCACTT
>NW_020694343.1:0-1294 GCF_002925995.2 Terrapene triunguis
GACAGAACGTTCGGCGGGGCCGCGCCTCAGGGCCGGGAGCGCACGGGAAGCAGCCAGGCCGGTCTCCGGTTGCGAGGCTACGCGCTGGCGCTGGGGGCGCGCGGGAGCGCAGGGCCCGAGGAGCGGAGGAGCGTTGAACCCGTGGGCCACCCTGGTCCTGGTGCTGCTCCTGGATTGCAAGAACAACCATGCGAGGGTAGCCCGCCCTGCTTTATCCGAAGGTTCTGCCTCTGGAGCTCTGCAGCGGCCGTCGCTTCCCGGGCCCGGGGGAGGTGTTTCCCCCTGTCCTCCCAGGCTCTTTTGCGGCTGGCTTGAACGATCCCTGAGCGCCTGGCCGAGGGAGCTGCAGCATGGTAATTACCCCAGGCAACCCGCAGCACGCTGGTATAGTACGGCATGCACCCGTGCACTGTACACAAGGAAGAGGTGAGCCGCAGCGGTCGGCATTTCTGTGGGGAGAGATGTCTCTCCGTGCTAGCTAGAGGCTAGTGCAAACATTCCCAGAATTATAGAAACAGGCCTGGGCTCCAAATACTCTGATGCCCTGTTTACCTCCTCCCAGAGCTCTGAGACCTGTTTGCATCTTGATTTCACAAATGCTGTAGCAGAGTAGCAGAAGTCAGCTGTCCCCAGCTTACCCATGAGAGTGATTTTTTTTTTAAAGAGTTTTCTTATATTGCTTATTAGTTTAACCAATATAACTTCCTGGATTTTGGATATACCCATTTTTATGCATTTGGGAGAAATTACAAAAGCAGAGATGGAGATCATTGTGGAGATAAAGGAGGAAGGAAGCACGGGTCAGGATCCTAATTGGGCCCCGGGTGATCACTACTTCCCACCACCCAACACAGATGTAATGAGACTGAGGCCTGGTCTACACTAGGCTTTTATGTCGAATTTAGCGCCGTTATATCGAATTAACCCTGCACCCGTCCACACCAGGAAGCCATTTAGTTCGACATAGAGCTCTCTTTAAATCGATTTCTGTAATCCTCCCCAACGAGAGGAGTAGCGCTAAATTCGAAATGGCCATATCGAATTAGGCTAGGTGTGGATGGAAATCGACGCTAATAGCTCCGGGAGCTATCCCACAGTGCACCACTCTGTTGACGCTCTGGACAGCAGTCCGAGCTCGGATGCTCTGACCAGCCACACCCCGGGAAAATTTGAATTCCTTTTCCTGTCTGGGCAGTTTGAAGCGCAGTTTCTGTTTGGACACCGTGGCGAGCTCAGCAGCAGTGGCAGCAGTGGCAACGATGCAGAGCTCTCCAGCAGAGATGGCCGTGCAATC
>NW_020694343.1:1304-13909 GCF_002925995.2 Terrapene triunguis
TACAGCCGGGATGCAACGCAGTGCCGCGTGAAAATCAAGGAGCTGAGACAAGGCTACCAGAAGACCAAAGAGGCAAACGGACGCTCTGGATCCCAGCCCCACACATCCCGTTTCTACGAGGCACTGCATTCCATCCTAGGTGCGGCCACCACCACTACCCCACCCCTGACCGTGGACTCTGAGGATGGGATATTGTCCGCGGCCGGTTCCTCCGACATGTTAGCGGACGGGGAAGATGAAGAAGGAGATGAGGAGGACGAGGCAGTCGACAGCGCTGGCACCGCTGATTTCCCCGACAGCCAGGAGCTCTTCATCACCCTGACAGAGATCCCCTACCAACCGTCCCCCGCCGTTACCCCAGACACAGATTCAGGGGAAGGATCAAGCAGTAAGTGTTTTAAATATCTAAACATTTATTTACAACATAACTGGCATATTTAAAATATTAACAGTAGCTAAAGTGCTTTAAAACATGTAAACATTTATTTACAACAAAACAGGAAGATTTAAAATATTAACAGTGGGTAAAGTGCTTCAAAACATGTAAACAGGAAAGTCAAACAAAAGGGGAATCTGTGCAAAGTGTATCATGATTAGTCTGTCTTTGGGCGCCTCAATATGTAGTCCGAACCATTTTCAAAAAATTTCACAATGTCCGCTTCATGATTATAGTGCCCAAAACCCTGCAGTCATTTGTCCCTCCAAGGGCACCTAAGCCAAGAACTGGTCAATGTAACCGGGGATAGAGGCGAGATCCTCCGGGGAGAACTCCTCATACGCCTCCTGCAGGTGTTTTTCCAGCCTCATGAGCAGGTTCCTGGGCAGGGAGAGCTTATTAGGCCCCCCGTGGTAGGACACGTTTCCCTGCCACAACGCCAGCAGGTACTCCGGGATCATGGCCTTGCAGAGCATTGCAGCAAATGGACCCGGTTTCTGCAGGCTGTCCCGGAGCATCTTCTCCTTCTGGCTCTCCGAGACCTTCAGGAGGGTGATGTCTGGCATGACTCCCTGCTGTGAATTAGGTAGGGGAAAGTTAGTATTGGGACTGCTTGCCCGTCCCTTTACAGAACTGCAACCGCCGGTTTACAGCCACGCGGTTTACAGCCGCGAGGGGGTGGGACAGGGCCAGAGTTCATGCTTGCAGGATTGCTGCCAGCAGAGACTCGCATTGCTTTCTATGTGAAAGGAGGCCAGTGCCACTCTTAAAGTTTTAAGCGGCCACAAGTCTACGGCTTACCATGTTTGCCAGCTAGACAAAGTCCGGTGTCCAGCCCTACTCCTCAGCTCGCCACAGCAAGACCGCAGGCACTGTAGAAGAGGGCCGAAAATTCGACCTTGTCCTCAGTGCGCGTGTGATAGGTGCTCTGCATGGTCTTGTTCACAGAGAAAGACTATGTTCTCTGTTCACAGATACATTGCTCTGTCTCAGGAATTCACTCCCTTTTTCCAATTCCCACAGCCACATCTGCCCAGAGGCTAGCGCACATTAGGAGGAGGAAGAAGAGGACACGGGAAGACATGTTTGCTGAACTAATGGCATGCTCCCGAGCACAGGCAGCCCAGCAGACACAGTGGAGGGAGAACTTGTCCCAAATGCACCGGGCAAACATGGAACGGGAGGAGAGGTGGCGACAGGAGGACAGGCAGGCTACTCAAACGCTGCTTGGACTAATGAGGGAGCAAACGGACACGCTCCGCCGCCTTGTGGATGTTCTGCAGGACCGGAGGCAGGAGGAGAGAGCCCCGCTGCAGTCTCTCTGTAACTGCCCTGCCCCGCCACCAAGTCCCATACCCACCTCACCCAAAGTCCAAACACGGAGGGGTGGAAGGGGCCGTGAAAAATTTCACTCCACCCCTGCGGACTGCTCTACCACTAGAAGGCTCTCATTCCCCAAAATTTGAAAAGTCCTTTCCTACCCGCCTCACGCAAGACCCCGTCCAAGTTTCACGCCCCCGTTCCATGTGCGGTTGTTAATAAAGAATACGTTTCTGTTCATTTCTGTTTCCATCCTCTTCTTTTGGAGGGGAGTCTGTCTGAAGGGGGGGGGAAGGGGCTTGGTCATTGGACAAGACAGTCACCTTTAGCAGGGGGCAGGTGCAGCAGCAGGGCACATATACAGTGCAGTGACTAGTTATCCTGGTCAGTCTGGGAGGTGGTTTTCATGTTTTGTGTGTTGGGGGGGGGTGGTGTTGCTCTGTGACTTGGTGGCGGGGGAGGGCAGTTACAGATCTTATGCAGCGGTCCTTACCCTGCATCACAGAGCCGCGCAGCAGGGGATCTGTAACCCTCCTCCCCCTGCAAGACAGTCACATAGCCGACACATACACGCAGTCCCGGCCAGGAGGGCTGGCAGGCTCCGTTGAAACAACCAGTCCACCACCGCGGAGCCTGTCATTCCGGGAGTTTAGAAGCATCATTTGCATCACAACCCTAAACCCGCCCCCCGCCACAGTCTGCGTCCCAGGTTTAAAACATTCCCGCGAAAACAGTAATAAAGACAACGGTGTCCATTAACAAAACAGAACAGATTTTATTTTTTGGGAAAGGGGTGAAGGGGGTATGTAATTGGAGAGGATAGTCGACGGCAACTGGGTAAAGAAACGGGGGCAAGTTCTGCTTCTGTGTCCACAAACTTAAAAGTCACTGGGTACCCTGCTCAGCCTTGAAACTGGCTTTCAAAGCCTCCCGGATGCACAGCGCGTCCCGCTGGGCTCTTCTAATCGCCCGGCTGTCTGGCTGGGCGTAATCAGCAGCCAGGCTATTTGCCTCAACCTCCCACCCCGCCATAAAGGTCTCCCCCTTGCTCTCACACAGATTGTGGAGCACACAGCAAGCTGCAATAACGATGGGGATATTGGTTTCACTGAGATCACAGCGAGTGAGTAAGCTTCTCCATCTCCCTTTGAGACGGCCAAAAGCACACTCCACCACCATTCTGCACTTGCTCAGCCGGTAGTTGAACAGTTCTTTTTCTGTGTCCAGGGCGCCAGTATAGGGCTTCATGAGCCAGGGCATTAGCGGGTAGGCTGGGTCACCGAGGATCACTGTAGGCATCTCCACATCCCCAACAGTTATCTTGTGGTCCGGGAAGTAAATACCTTCCTGCAGCCGTCTAAACAGACCAGAGTTCCTGAACACGCGAGCGTCATGAACCTTGCCCGGCCATCCGACGTAGATGTTTGTAAACCGTCCCCGATGGTCCACCAGTGCTTGCAGCACCATTGAAAAGTAGCCCTTTCTATTGATGTACTGGCTGGCCTGGTGGCCCGGTCCCAGGATAGGGATGCGAGTCCCATCTATAGCCCCACCGCAGTTTGGGAATCCCATCACAGCGAAGCCATCTATGATGGCCTGCGCGTTTCCCAGGGTCACTACCTTTGACAGCAGTACCTTGACGATTGCCTTGGCTACTTGCATGACAACAACCCCCACGGTAGATTTGCCCACGCCAAAGTGGTTCGCGACTGACCGGTAGCTGTCCGGCGTTGCAAGCTTCCAGAGGGCTATGGCCACTCGCTTCTGGACAGTCAGGGCTGCTCGCATGCGGGTGTCCTTGCGCTTCAGGGCAGGGGACAGCAAGTCACAAAGTTCCAGGAAAGTCCCCTTCCGCATGCGAAAGTTTTGCAGCCACTGGGATTCATCCCAGACCTGAAGCACTATGCGGTCCCACCAGTCCGTGCTTGTTTCCCGGGCCCAGAATCGCCGTTCAACAAAATCCACATGCCCCATTGCAAACGTGATGTCCTCGGCGCTGGGTGTCGTGGTTTCTGACAGCTCTGTGCTACTCTCCGACTTCAGGCCCTCACTCCGCTGCCGTAGCCTCCTCGCCTGATTTCTCTGCATCTGCCTCTGGGAAAGGTGTATGATAAGGTGCGAGGCGTTGAGAACGGCCACAACTGCAGCGATGGTCGCAGCGGGATCCATGATCGCAGTGCTGTGGCGTCCGCGCTGTCACTGATCAAAAAGTGCGCGAACTGATTTCCCGCCGGCGCTTTCAGGGAGGGAGGCAGGGCGGTAGTGACTGACGGATGACGACAGTTACCCAAAAGCACCCTCGCCACATTTTTTTACCCAGAAGGCATTGGGGGCTCGACCCAAAATTCCAATGGGCAGCGGGGACTGCGGGAACTGTGGGATAGCTGCCCACAGTGCACTGCTTCCAATGTCGACGCTTTCCCTGGTAGTGTGGACTGACAAAGTCGAATTACTGTCCTTAGTGTAGACACACACGTTCGACTTTCTAATATCGATTGCACATATTCGATTTAACTAAAATCGAACTACTCTCGTAGTGTAGACATACCCTACCTGAAGTGTCCTGGGATCACATAAGCAAGGCAGACAATAAAAGTCAAGCCCAGTTGCCCAGTCTGGAAGAGGGCCTGTGTGAGAAGCAGGGGCTGCTTGAAAGCCTCTCTCTGGGGAAGCTTGGAGAAGAGCTGTTACTTCCCTCATGGCAAAGCCCAGGGAAATAGCTGAAGAGAAGCTGGGCCAAGAACTAAATCCCTGTGACCAAAGAGGAAAAAGAGCTGCATGAGCTCACTGAGGGTCCAGTAAACAGAGTGCGCCCAAACAGGGCTGGGGCAAGAAGCTGGTAAGCAAGCCAGGGATAGCCTGGAGATAGTGTGAACCCTTGTAGCTGAGCAGTGAACCAGCTGCCTGGAACTCTTGCATTAAGGGATGGGCCCCAGGACTTAGGAGAAAGACTTGAGAAACCCAGCTATGTAAAGGGTGGGGGCCATTTTGAATGGTATTTGAAGACCCAGAAGGAAGATCTTATATGTTACTAAGATTTGTGGCATGCTGTTATATACAAAGGGGAAACCGAGGCAGTGGTACATCTAAAAAGATTAAGCAGAGGCAGCAACCCTCTTACAAGCATGTAGTGTATCTCAGGAGCCCCCTTACAACAGGTTACCCTCCCCTTCTCCCCCCAGTATCCCTTGGAATTAAAATCAGTGTTACTTCACAGAGACATCACAGAAGAAACAAAACATAAGGAAGTGCAAACATTTCAGCCCTCTGTCTCTGTTTTACTGAAAAGTTAATATACATGTAAAGATATAAATATTTACACAACCTGTTACATTTAGGGCCCCTTCCACATTGGGACTGGAGCCATGTTAGAAGCAGCAGTTTAAAATAGCAAGAGTTACTGCTTCTTTGCACAGGCCCTCTGTAAATATAGACAAGGCTTAAGAGACCAAAGTAAACCAATGATAATTCCAGTTGTGTTCAGAGATCATGCAGCAACAGAACTGCTCTCCAACGTAAAAGTTGGAGCATTTATTTGCCCTAGTTCTAAATTGATTTTCTTGTATTGCAGATTTATGACAAATGAACCTTTACTGTCACACGCATCTCTGCTAAGAACAGAATGACCTCAGAATGTTTCCTCTTACTCTTCTTTCCAGTTTTAGCCCTGGAGAAAATCATTGCACAAGAAAACTGATGCTTTTGCTTGGATTTTTGTAGCTGCTTCAATTCAAGTTTTTCTTCACTATTTTAAGTCATTCATTTAAAGACCCAGGGGCAGCTCTAGCTTTTTTGCCTCCCCAAGCACGGCAGGCAGGCTGCCTTCGGCGGCACGTCTGCGGGAGGTCCCCGGTCCCGCGGATTCGGTGGCATGCCTGTGGGAGGTCCGCCGGTCCCGCGGATTCGGTGTAACTGCCGCCGAATTGCCGCTGAATCCGTGGGACCGGAGGACCTCCCGCAGGCATGCCGCCGCAGGCTGCCTGACTGCCGCCCTCACAGGGACCGGCAGGGCACCCCCTGCAGCTTGCCACCCCAGGCACGTGCTTGGAGCGCTGGTGCCTGGAGCCGCCGCTGTAAAGACCGTAATATATTTGTTTTAAGTACATGTACTTCAATGTTCTTGTGACCTTCCTGCAAGGCAGACACCAATAAAAAAGTCCTACTAATCATAACACACAGGAAGTCCTCAGAATTTAAGAACATTTAAGCACAATTCAAATTTTTCCAATGTGAAATAAGTTCATAGATCAGGGGTGGGCAAACTTTTTGGCCTGAGGGCTGCATCGGGTTTCGTAAATTGTATGGAGGTCCGGTTAGGGGAGGGGGTCATGGGCCGGCCCCCACCTCCTATCTGCCCCACCCCCCGGATTCCTGCTCCATCAACCCCCCCCCGCCCCGTTCCCTGACAGCCCCTCTGGGACCCCTGCCCCATCCACACACCCCTGCTCCCTGTCCCCAACTGCCCCCGGACCTCCGCTGCTCCATCCAACCTCTCCTCTCATTCCTGACGCCCCCCGACCCGGGTCCCCTGTCCCATCCAACCACCCCTTCTCTCTGTCCCCTGACTTCCCCCGGAATCCCTGCCGCTGTCCCTGACTGCTCCCTGCTGCCCCATCCAACCCCCCCCCTCCTTTCTGATTGCCCCCTGGGGACCCTGCCCCCATTCAACCCCCTGTTTCCCACCCAATCCCTATCCACACCCCTGCCCCCGGCCACCACCCCAAACTCCCCTGCCCTCTATCCAATCCCCCTTGCTCCCTGCCCCCTTACCGCGCTGCCTGGAGCACTGGTGGCTGGCGGCGCTACAGCCGCGTCGCCCAGCTGGAGCTGGGCCACGCCGCCACTGCCGCCACCATGCAGCACAGACACCGGGTCAGGCCAGGCTCTGCAGCTGCGCTGCCCCAGGAGCTCACAGCCCCGATGCCCAGAGCATTGCGCCAGCAGCGGAGCAAGCAAGCTGAGGCTGCGAGCGAGGGGGACAGCAGGAGAGGGGCCGGGGGCGAGCCTCCTGGGCCAGGAGCTCGGGGGCCGGGCAGGACGGTCCCGCGGGCTGGATGTGGCCCGCAGGCCGTAGTTTGTCCACCCCTGTCATAAAGCCTAGTGAAAAATCTATTATACAAGGAGAAAAATCAGCAGTATCCCTTACAATTGGTTTAACATTAACTGCACTCCACTCTACGGAAAAGAGGCATTTAAAAATGCCTGTGATTGAAAAAGCTTCCAGTGTTCATCAAGCTCTCAGAACGCCAAGTCTAAGTTTGAAGTGCCAAAGGGTACCACGTCCTCCTACCCAAGTTACTTCCAGTGCTCGCGGTGATCTTGCTGACCCCCTATGATAATGCAGCTCCGTTTTCGAAAGAGAATGCCAGATGGACGTTTTACATGTTAGGGGATTTAGAGTGTGGCTACACTTGCAGCTGTACAGCGCTGTGAGTTAAACCTGTCTTCGTACAGCTGAGTAGGGTAAGCGCTGCAGTCTGTCCACACTGACAGCCGCCAGCGCACTGTCGTGGCCACATTTGCAGCACTTGCAGTGGCATTGGGAGTGGTGCATTATGGGCAGCTATCCCACAGCTATCCCACAGAGCACCTCTTCCCATTCTGGCGCTGTGGGAAGAGGGTGGGGGGTGCAGGGCATTCTGGGTCCTGTGCCAACGCCCTGTGATGCATCGCTTCGCATCCCAGTAATCCCTGAGTTTCCGTCCACATTTGGCACCATCTTTCAACGGTTTCTGTGCAGCGCGGTCTGTGTTCCATTTCGGTCTGTGGGAAATGAAGCCCAAAATGCCGAGGAGAATGCTGACGAGTCTCGCCAGCACGTCACGTTTGGCAGTTGAGCTATTCCTTAAGATCCAAAGTGACAGTGAGGAGTCCGACGATATCGAGTTACGTAACCCGTACGACACGAAATTGCTTGTGGCATTCACGGACATGTTCAGCACCGTGGAACGCCACTTTTGGGCTCGGGAAACAAACACTGAGTGGTGGGATCACATCGTCATGCAAGTCTGGGATGACGAGCAGTGGCTGCAGAACTTTCGGATGAGAAAAGCCACTTTCATGGGACTGTGTGAGGAGCTTGCCCCCACCCTGCGGCGCAAGGACACGAGATTGAGAGCTGCCCTGCCGGTGGAGAAGCAGGTGGCTATTGCAATCTGGAAGCTGGCAACTCCAGACAGCTACCGATCGGTCGCTAACCAGTTTGGAGTGGGAAAGTCGACCATTGGAATTGTGTTGATGCAAGTTTACAGGGCCATTAATCGCATCCTGCTCAGAAGAACCGTGACTCCGTGCAGGATATTGTGGATGGCTTTGCACAAATGGGTTTCCCTAACTGCAGAGGGGCGATAGATGGGACGCATATTCCTATTCTGGCACCACCCCACCTAGGATCCGAGTACGTTAATCGGAAGGGGTATTTCTCTATGGTTCTCCAGGCACTCGTGGATCACCGTGGGTGTTTCATTGACATTAACGCAGGCTGGGCCGGAAAGGTGCATGATGCACGCATCTTTCGAAACACTGGCCTGTTCAGGAAGCTGCAGGCCGGGACTTTTTCCCCAGAGCAGAGGATCACAGTAGGGGAAGTCGAAATGCCCATTGTGATCCTTGGAGATCCCTCTTACCCGTTAATGCCGTGGCTCATGAAACCCTACACAGGGAGCCTTGACAGCAGCAAAGAACGGTTCAACTACAGGCTGAGCCGGTGCCAAATGACTGTGGAGTGTGCTTTTGGCCATTTAAAGGGCCGCTGGCGATCTCTGTATGGGAAGCTGGACTTGGCCAAAAACAGTATCCCCGCGGTTATATCCGTGTGCTGTACCCTCCATAATATTTGTGAAGGGAAGGGTGAAAGATTCAGTCAGGCATGGACCGCCGAGGTTCAACACCTGGAGGCTGAATTTGCACAGCCAGAGAGCAGGGCTATTAGAGGGGCCCAGCATGGGGCTGCAAGGATTAGGGATGCCTTGAGGGAGCAATTTGAGGCTGAAAACCAGCAGTAATGACTGGTGCCCTGCACGGGAGTGAAGTGCAGTGGTTCCAATGTTAGTAGGAATCTGTGTTTGCTAAGCTGATTTGCAGTGCCTGTTTCTTTCCTGGGCTAAGGTAGCTTTTACTTTATGCAATAATAAAGACTGTTTTCAAAGCCAAAAAAATCCATTTATTGAAAAGAAAATGCATTTATTGAAAAGAAACACAACTGCTTGGGAATCAGAAAGGGCAAGGGGGTGGGGTGGGGAATGGTACAATCACAGATTTGCATATGTCCTGTCTGGAGTGCTGTGCAATGAGTGCTGCACTTCAGGATGGCTATACTGCATGGTGATGGGGGTTGAGTGCAGAGGGTAAGGGTCGTAGTTTTCAGGGCTTGGTGGTGAAGATACAGGTGTTGGAGGCAGCTGGTGGCAGTAAGAACCCGGATGTTGGGGAAAGTGGGTTGGAGGTGACATGGGGGCACAAGGGAAAGAGTTTTGGGACAAGGGCTGCGGGGGGGGCGGGCGCCGTAGTGCTCCGCCTGCATGGCTACGAGCACCTGGATAGAGTCCGCTTGGCGCTCCATGATGCTTATCAGCCGATCCATGCTTTGCTGCCGGTGCTCCGTACTTTGCCGCCGGTGAGCTGCGTTTTCCTGGCGGATCCTGCTTTCGCTCTCCCTCCACTCCTGTGCTTTTTGATTCTCTTTAAGAGATTGATGCATCACTTCTAGCATCATGTCTTCTTTGCTTTTTCGCGGCCTCTTCCTGAGTCTTTGCAGTCTCTCAGCTGGTGATAACACGGACGGCTAAGATCTCAAGGTTGCATCTGTAAAGGCAAAATGCAACACTTAACAGAGGCAGCATTGTTTATACCAGACAGAGTAATGATTCCCCCACACTTAAGGAGGGCACACACAGTCTGCACAATAGCATAATTTTCCCGTCCCAAAGAGAGCGCACATAACCCACGGGTGCCCCAAAATGGTGAGTAAGGGGGACTGATTGTTTCATGGCTGTACTGTCCTCTGGGTTTCTGTGCCTTGGGGAGAGCCAACAGCTGCAGGGGGCCCCTATACTAAACACTGTCACCACATTTTCAACAGGAGTTCATCCTGGAAGATATCTCGCTGCTGAGGGTGACCTGGGAAGCAAGGGAGGGTCTTCTACTGCAATGCGGCTTCCGCCCTGGTCCATATGCAGCTTGCCTGTGTGCAGCAATGGTCCCCCCGCCCCTCGCGGCACAGTGGCGTGGACACGTTAGCCTGACTGGAACAAGGACCACGGTGGCTTTCTCAATAAATCTGCGCAAGCGCTTTCCCACGTTCTGGATGAGACTTTCGAAGAGATTACCGAGGCTGATTACTGCGATGTGATAGACCACATCAATGCGCTATTCCACATCTAGGCATGCATGCAGCCCTAACCCTCCTCTCCCAAAGAGCCCGCACCGAAAAAATTCCTTCCCGGAAAAAAAACTGCTTATCGGGAACCTGCTCTTCTGTTTGTCCTCCAACTACCGGCCGCTGTGACTGGCTACCTTCCTCCTGGCTCGAGAAGAGCTCCTGGCTGCATGCCTCCAGGGATTCCGGGGTGTCTCCCCCCATCCCAGCACCCTCACTCCCGCTTTCCTCCTCCTCCTCCTGCTCTGAAGTGTCCATGGTGGTGCTTGGAGTGGAGGTGGGGTCACCCCTAAGTATCGCATCCAGCTCTTTGAAGAATTGGCAGGTCGCAGGGGGAGCACCCGAGCAGCCGTTTGCCTCGCGGGCTTTGCGGTAGGCATTCCGCAGCTCCTTCACTTTAATCCTGCACTGCAGTGCGTCCCGGTCATGGCTCCTTTCCATCATGGCCCTTGATATCTGCCCGAAGGTGTCGTAATTCCTACGGCTGAAGCGCAGCTGGGACTGGACAGCTTCTTCCCCCCAAACGCTGATGAGGTCCAGCAACTCGCCATTTCTCCATACTGGGGCTCACTTGGCGCGTGGAGGCATGGTCACCTGGAAAGACTCGCTGATAGCACTCCATGCCTGGCTGAGCAAACAGGAAGGGGATTTTTAAAATTCCCGGGGAATATAAAGGGCGGGTCTGAGGGTTGGTCACCTGAGGCCAGGGCAGTAGAGTTCGAACTGATGAACAGAGAGGCTAGAACAGGCATTGTGGGATACTGCCGAATACTTCTGGAGGCCAATCAGAGCGCATTGGATGGCCACACTGGCGCCGCAGTGCAGCAGCTGCAGCGCAATACTCTTTATTCCTCTCGGGGAGGTGGAGTACCAGCAGCGCTGTAGCTGCGGAGATACAGCGCTGTACGTGCCTTGCCAGCGTGGACGGGGAGTGAGATACTGCGCTGTATGCGGCTTTATTGCGCTGTAACTCGCAAGTGTAGCCAAGGCCTTAGTAGTCAAGCTAATGCTAACTGGACATGGTCTGTGTTGAGCCCTTCCAGGCTCCTCTTGATCAAGGCCCAGTTATACAACTGCACTTACTCATGCAAATAGTCCCTGTAAAAGGACCCCCTGAGGTTTCTCGCCCAGGCGGTGGGGGAATCTGAGTACACCCAGTTATTATTGGGTGCCTTCAGCCCAGGCCCCAGCTCCTTACAACTTGTAAGAGGCCCTTGCCCTTTGCAGGCCTTCATAAATCTCTCTAGCTTACCCTGGGAGTTCTCTGCACTCTCTGTGTTATGCTCATACAAAGCACACAGGATCTTTATAGAGGAAGGTAAATACACAGCATTTATTGAAAATACAACAGTTAGCATATGCTTTTCAGTCACACATAGAGTCCTGCCAGTGATGTTCATAGTTACCAGTCTGTTGTAGCTCGAGTTAACCTAATGGCCAGTTAGATTGAGCACAAGTGTGGAGCTGGGCTCTTGTCGGTCGCGATCCGATGCTCCTGGAGTGTGGCAAGACGAACCCAAAGTCCCATGGCCAAGCACCCTGTTCTTATAGGTTTTTTTCCTCTGTTGAAGTCTATGGATTTTGCTGTGTCAGTTTGAGACCGGTTACTTCTTAATTGGTGTAAACATTCCAGTACACCTCCAAGAGGGTCATCCTGTCCTTTGTTCCGATTTAATCAATTGTCCTTAGGGGTGCCAGCCTTCACCTCAGGGTCAGCAATCTGCCCTTCATTATGGATGCGCGTTGATGATTGGATGCGCGTTGATGATTCTTTGATGTCCTTTAAGTCTCTTCGCTCCTTCATTGATCATCTGGCTATAACAATGGCCTTCACACCTTATCTTTTCCTGATGCATACATTCCTCATTCACACAAACAGATTGAGAATACAAACAGTAGTATTTTATAGTCAGCAGAATACATTGTAAATCAAGCCTACAATTTACATTGGGGCTTCAGGCCCTCAACATTCCTCTAATCTCCTTAACATAGATACAAGATCCTATTTCTTACTTTCTAAACCTTAAAAACAAAGAAATGTATATTTAACTAGAGTTAGGGTTACCATATTTTGAGTGTCCAAAAAGAGGACACTCCACGGGCCCCGGCCCCGCCCCCAGCCCTGCCCACGCCCCCGCCCCAACTCCACCGCTTCCCCAAAGTCCCCGCCCCAACTCCGCCCCCTCCTGCTTCCCGCGAACATTTGATTCGCGGGAAGCCTGAAGCAGGAAGCAGGCAGCAGGTAAGCTGGGGGGGTGGGGGGAGGAGGCGCGGCCCAGTCTGGCCCCCTCCGGCGGCCGGCCCCGGCCCCAGCATTTCCAGCCTGGCTCAGCTCAGGCCCTGGGGTGCCGGCCCCGGGCCAGCCCCCGGCCGAGCACCCCCGGGCCAGCACCGCCGGCCCCCGGCCCAGCACCGCCAGCCCCTGGCCCAGCCCCAGCGCACCCCCGGCCCGGCACCCCCGGCCCCGCGCAC
>NW_020694344.1:0-366 GCF_002925995.2 Terrapene triunguis
TGCTGGGCCGGGGATGCTGGGCCGGGGGCCGGCAGGGCTGGCCCGGGGCTGGCCCGGGGGTGCTCGGCCGGGGGCTGGCCCGGGGCCGGCACCCCAGGGCCCGAGCTGAGGCAGGCTGGAGACGCCGGGGCCGGCCGCCAGAGGGGGCCAGACTGGGCCGCGCCTCCTCCCCCCCCCACCAGCTTACCTGCTGCCTGCTTCCTGCTTCAGGCTTCCCGTGAATCAAATGTTCGCGGGAAGCAGGGGAGGGGGTGGAGTTGGGGTGGGGGCATGGGCGGGGCTGGGGGCGGGGCCCTGTGGAGTGTCCTCTTTTTGGACACTCAAAATATGGTAACCCTAGGGAGAAGAGAGCCCAGGGCTGGAGCG
>NW_020694344.1:466-2793 GCF_002925995.2 Terrapene triunguis
GAGACCAGGGCCGCCCAGAGGGGGGGGGCAAGTGGGGCAATTTGCCCCGGGCCCCGCAGGGGCCCTGCGAGCCCTGGCCCGGCAGTGGTCCGGGTCTTCAGCAGCATTTCGGCGGCGGGTCCTTCAGTGCTGCCGAAGACGCGGAGCGACTGAAGGGCCCCCCGCCGCCTAAATGCCGCCGAAGACCCGGACCGCCGCCAGGTGAGTACAAGCGCCGCAGCTCCCCCGCTTTGCCCCAGGCCCCCTGAATCCTCTGGGCAGCCCTGGAAGAGAGAGCCCAGCGCTGGGGCGGCAGAGGGTGCGGGTTGGGGGGGGAGAGAGAGCCCAGGGCTGGGGCGGCAGGGGGTGCGGGTTGGGGGGGGAGAGAGAGCCCAGGGCTGGGGCGGTGGGGGTTGGGGGCGTGAGCGCCCAGGGCTGGAGTGGGGGGCAGCCAAAATTTTTTTTTGCTTGGGGCGGCAAAAAACCTAGAGCCGGCCCTGGCAGCTCCACTGCGGAGGCAGCTGTTCCCTCTGCTGACTCCCCAGGTTTGCCAGAAGGGAGCCCTGCAGGAGGTGAGACTCTGCAGGACGTTGGATTAGGAGATCATAATGGTCCCCTGTGGCCGTTAAAGTTAGGAATGAGGAATGAGAGCAGGAGTGGCCAACCTGAGCCTGAGAAGGAGCCAGAATTTACCAATGTACATTGCCAAAGAGCCACAGTAATATGTCAGCATCCGTCCATCAGCTCCGTCCCGTCCCCCCCCCCACTCCCAGCACCTCCCGCCCACCGGCAGCTCTGCCAATCAGCGCCTCCCGATCAGCTGTTTTGTGGCGTGCGGGAGGGTCTGGGATGGAGGGGGAGGAGCAAGGGCACGGCAGGCTCAGGGGAGGGGGCAGGAAGGGGTGGAGTGGGGGCAGGGCTGTGGCAGAGCCAGGGGTTGAGCAGTGAGCACCCCCCGGCACATTGGAAAGTTGGCACCTGTAGCTCCAGCCCTGGAGTTGGTGCCTATGCAAGGAGCCGCATATTAACTTCTGAAGAGCTGCATGTGGCTCCGGAGCCACAGGTTGGCCACCCCTGAATGAGAAGAACGACTGCATTGCACTGTAAAATGTGAGCTGTCCTGGGGATGTGCATGACGTGTGGGATGTGTGGGGCTGGTGGGTGCTGAGGTAGAGAGAGGAAAAAACCGTCAGACCGGGCACATTTTTAACATGTTCCGTCTGCCAAGGCTAGTCAATATTTTCCTTAAATCATCCCATGAAGAAGTCAGGATCCTCTGCACTGCTATTGTTTGGTTCTCACCATGACGCAGAAGGTCGGGGCTGTGGAGCACCACTTAAAGCGCGGGAGCCATAGGTTCCCCCCCCACACACACACCTGACCCTCCTCTTCCTCTCTCAGGTGCCTCCCCACCAGCACCCTGACCCCCGCTCCCTCCAGCCTATGATCCTCTAGACCCACCCCCTCCAAATCTGAGTGAGTGGTATTGCGACCTGGTGTGTGGGGTCACAGTGCCACTCAGGTTTGGCCTGGCCAAAATGTTGTTGGGCCAGGCCATAATCCCGAGCTCCGCTGCCTTTGGTAGCAGGATTTTAGTCCTTGATAGTGGAGTCGCTGCCAGTTCTAATGTAATTCAAACCTACGCGCTGCATTCTTGGTGCAGCAGTCACTCACAGGCTGTTCAGTGCGAGTACCTGAAACACAAAGTTAGTGCTGTGTGCGTACGGGAGAGAGAATCACATGGTGCTGTTTCTGCTCCCTGATTGGATGATTTATGTAATTAACCCACAATGTGTCGTTCCAGCAGCCTGTTGCCGAAATTGCAGTTTGCAGTTTGAAAATCACACTGTTGTTGACTGAACAATTTGACATTTGCTTTCAGCAGGTATTTGACTGGTCAAGGTAAACTTTTCGTTTTGCAAACCTCCAAATCCCTCTGTTAGATTTACTTCTGCCAGAAGGCTGGCTGCTGATAGGAGCTTGGAGGTGATAAGCTGTGATTGATTTGCTTGTCTCCATGTGGAAAAATCCAAACCTATGTCTACACCTGATGATGCAGCTTGTCAGTGAAAACACCTGATTGTGTAACTAATACCCCCACCTCTCTCCCTCCCTCCACCCTTTGCATTGTTTCACTCACTAATTACATCTTGTCTTAACTAAGGTTATGCTAGGGTTACCATATTTCAGCAAGCAAAAAAGAGGACGGGAGGAGCCCTGCCCTAGCCCTGCCCCCGCCCTGCCCTAGCCCCGCCCCTAACCCTCCCACTTCCCGCCCCCCTCAGAACCCCCAACCCTCCCCCCACTCCTTGTCCCATGACTGCCCCCTCCTGGGACCCCTGCCCCTA
>NW_020694344.1:2893-5832 GCF_002925995.2 Terrapene triunguis
CCCCCCCCCCCCCGGACCTCCTGACCCATCTAAACCCCTCTGCTCCCTGTCCCCTGACTGGTCCGATCCCTCTCCCCACTCCTGCCCCCTGACAGCCCCGCCTCCAGAACTCCCAACCCCTCCCCCCGCTCCTTGTCCCCTGACTGCCCCCTCCTGGGACCCCTGCTCCTAACTGCCTCCAGAACCCCACCCCCTACCTAAGCCTCCCTGTTCCTTGTCCCCTAACTGCCCCCCAGGACCCTACCCCCTACCTGTATCCTGACTGCCCAAAACCTTATCCACACACCCCCCAGAAAGCCCCCCCCCGAACTCCCGACCCCCCCATCTCTTGACTGCCCCCTCCAGAACCTCCCTGCCCCTTCTCCGACCCCCTGGCCCCCTTGTTGGCCTTCGCCTAACGTCTCTGTGAACTTGCTCAGGAACAGCCTGAGCCGTTCGTCCCGGCACGCTGGGCAGCAGTGGAGGAGGAGTGGGGGAGGAGCTCCAGACTGCCAGAGGCAATCTGCGAATGCAGGGAGGGAGGGAGTGATCTCTGCTGCAGGGGGGAGGAGGAGGGGCTCTCTCTGGCTGTCGGAGCCCCATGTAAGTGGCACCATCCGGCCGGCTGCCCTGTTAGCCGCGTGCGCTCTGCATGGGGAGGGGGAGGGGAAAGTCTGGACATTTACAAATTCCCCCCGGATGCTATTTTTAGCTCAAAAAGCCGGACATGTCCGGGAGAATCCGGACGAATGGTAACCCTAGGTTATGCACTCTTTGATGGTCAGGGATTATGTCTGTACACATCAGCGCAAAGAGGCCCTGGCCTAGTTGGAACCCCTAGGCGGTATTTAAATGGAGGGATTTGTTAGAACTCACCCTGTTGAAGTTTGTTCTTGAGAATATTTACAAAAAGTGAATGCAATGGGGGCCCACTTGCAGCTGGAGCTAGCACCTGACACAGTCCCAGATGTTCTGTGCAGTGCTTGCCTAGCTGGATGGATCAACCTGGCAAAACAACCCCCCCCTCCCCCCAGCTGTTTTGACACAGCACGAAAACCCTCCTGTCCAAATCATATCATGCTCTAGCTTAAGCAAAAAAAAGGCTGTGTGAGTGTGACATTTTGTGATTCAGCCCAGACCAGTGAGGGGTTGTGTCACTGCCTGTCCCGCAATTCTGAATTCCTTAAATGCTATAGTGCTGTGACTCACAGCCCGGACACCAACCTACCGCAGACCCGCATGCGGGTCACCGCCTGGCTTCCAAAAACAGACTCCAACGAGAAACTGCTGAGCTTGAATTGATATGCAAACTAGATACAATCAACTTAGGCTTGAATAGAGACTGGGAATGGCTGAGCCATTACAAACATTGAATCTATCTCCCCATGTAAGTATTCTCACACTTATCAAACTGTCTGTACTGGGCTATCTGGATTATCACTTCAAAATTTTTTTTCTCTTACTTAATTGGCCTCTCAGAGTTGGTAAGACAACTCCCACCTTTTCCTGCTCTCTGTATGTGTATATATATATTTCTTCAATATATGTTCAATTCTATGCATCCAAAGAAGTGGGCTGTAGCCCACGAAAGCTTATGCTCAAATAAATTTGTTAGACTCTAAGGTGCCACAAGTACTCCTGTTCTTTTTACAAGTAAAACTATGTTTCCTAATGGTTACGACCTAACTTAACAAGTCACAGTCTTTGTTCACAGTGGTGTCCTCGACAGTCTTCCTTTTCCAGCAGTGGCTGACTAGCCCTCTGTCAAGATCCCTCCAGAGTCCCAGGCACTGGTTTTCCTTGTCTCCTCAGGGTTCTCGGCCCCTCTTTTTATAGGCCAGTACATCTTTGAAAAGTCTCTCTCTCAAAGTTCTCTGACCCGCTTCAAGAGGCAGAAAGGAGTCCTGGGGGTGCAATCTCCATCCCCCATTAAGAGATTGGAAAAAGTGATCACTTTTTCCCCAAGTGCTCTCCTGATGGCTTTGTTTGCCTGGCCTGCAAATATGCTTTTCTTTGTCTTTGGGCACACCTTGCTCCATTTGCATGGGAGAAACATTCAATCAGGTGGAACCACATTCCTATGCCTGGAAAAAAGGATGTTATCACTCCCTCTGACAGACCTGGTTTAAACACATTAGTTATCATTCCAGCACATCTGTATAATCCTTTGTGGGTTGGCCCTACAAACATCATGCAAGAATATTAGTGATCAGTGTTATTAGTTTTCCAGTGACATCTCACATGACACCTTTAAGATACAGATTGGAACAATAGAGCGCTGGGGACACTGGGCTGCTCAGGCCAGCTGAAACTCACTGCCCCTTTTAGGGTGATACTGAGCAAACCCCATAACTCCCTGTAATGCAGTGCAGAGATGGGTCAACTGCCAAACGCTGCTTAAACTGCCTCCTTTCATCCCTGGGCTGGTTCTGCTGCTGTGGTGCATCACAAAGGTTTTCCTGCTGTTTGTGGCTCGGCTTTTCAGATAACAAAGGGCAGAGTCCCCTGAGGTGGGGGGAGGGTGTTGTTTATTGGATCAGATGTAAATCACATGGCATATGCTTTGCTGTTGGATCTCATCTTTAGCCTGGTAATTCTTGACTGTCTTGACATTGACAGATGGGGATAATCCATCTGCTGAGATGAGTTTAGGAAGGCTGAGGTGAAAGTGAGCCCCAGATCCGTTTACTGTGGTTAACGGGTTATTCTGTAGCTGCGGCATGCTGTAAGCCAAGGGCGGGCTCTCTGCTGTCAGGTAATCCTGAAAACACTGCTTCATCTAGCAGGCTGGTGTTCAGAGGAGGTGAAGACTGGGAGCTGGGATCCCATGTGTATTCCGGGAGTGAGCATGTTGCATGGGGCTGTTTGTTTCTGTTCTTGACCAAAAGAGGGTCCTATGGCACCTTTAAGACTAACAGAAATATTGGGAGCATAAGCTTTCGTGGGTAAGAACCTCACTT
>NW_020694345.1:0-4309 GCF_002925995.2 Terrapene triunguis
CACACAGAGTTTTACCCTATGCACATCTTTACAGCAAGCAAAGTAATAAGAACAAGACTTATCTATCTATCTATAAGCCCTCTCCCCCACAACAAAGCACACAGAGTGTCTGTATATTTAAAAACAAAAAATAAATACATAAACCACCGTACACTGGGACAATAAAAATAGAACAAACATGGATCATGGCAAACCTGGGTCTCACAGCCATGGCTAAAGTTTGCCTTATCACAGCAGAGTAAGACAGTTTTGCTGAACTAGTCATTTGTACACCTGTTATAAAGAGAAACTGTTTTAAAAACATAATGCCTTCAGGTCATCAAAACAAAGTAAAACTTATTCTGAATTGCACTTAGGCCTGGTCTACACTAGGCTTTTATGTCGAATTTAGCGCCGTTATATCGAATTAACACTGCACCCGTCCACACCAGGAAGCCATTTAGTTCGACATAAAGCTCTCTTTAAATCGATTTCTGTAATCCTCCCCAACGAGAGGAGTAGCGCTAAATTCGACATGGCCATATCGAATTAGGCTAGGTGTGGATGGAAATCGACGGTAATAGCTCCGGGAGCTATCCCACAGTGCACCACTCTGTTGACGCTCTGGACAGCAGTCCGAGCTCGGATGCTCTGACCAGCCACACCCCCGGGAAAATTTGAATTCATTTTCCTGTCTGGGCAGTTTGAATCTCAGCTCCTGTTTGGACATCGAGGTGAGCTCAGCAGCAGTGGCAACGATGCACAGCTCTCCAGCAGAGATGGCCGTGCAATCTAATAGAAAGAGGGCACCAGCATGGACTGATCGGGAAGTCTTGGATCTCATCGCAGTGTGGGGCGATGAGTCCGTGCTTTCAGAGCTGCGCTCCAAAAGAAGGAATGCTAAGATCTACGAGAAGATCTCCAAAGCCATGGCAGAGAGAGGCTACAGCCGGGATGCAACGCAGTGCCGCGTGAAAATCAAGGAGCTGAGACAAGGCTACCAAAAAACCAAAGAGGCTAACGGACGCTCCGGATCCCAGCCCCACACATCCCGTTTCTACGAGGCACTGCATTCCATCCTAGGTGCGGCCGCCACCAGTACCCCACCCCTGACCGTGGACTCCGAGGATGGGATATTGTCCGCGGCCGGTTCCTCGTCGGACATGTTAGCGGACGGGGAAGATGAAGAAGGAGATGAGGAGGACGAGGCAGTCGACAGCGCTGGCACCGCTGATTTCCCCGACAGCCAGGAGCTCTTCATCACCCTTACCGAGATCCCGTACCAACCGTCCCCATCCCTTACCCCGGACACAGAATCAGGGGAAGGATCAAGCAGTAAGTGCTGTAAACATGTAAACATTTATTTAAAACAGAACAGGAATATTTATACTATTAAAAATGTATGTTTATAAAAGTGCTGTAAACTAGTAAAAAATACAAAACAGGAATATTTACAAAGGTAACAAATGGGTTTTCATGATTTCTCAGTCTTAGGCTCTTCTCAATTTAGTCCAAAGTATTTTAAAAAATTTTCACAATGTCCGTTACTACATGATTCCAAGGCCCAAGACGCTCCACTCCATAGTCCCAGTGCACCTAGTCGAAAATCCGGTCAATGTGGCCGGGGATTGACGAGAAATCCTCGTAGGAGAACTCCTTGTAGGTCTCGTGGAGGTAGATCTCAAGCCTGTTTATCAGGTTCCGGGGTAGGGCGATCTTACTGGGCCCTCCGTGGTAGCAGACATGTCCCCGCCACACCACAATCAAGTACTCGGGGATCATGGCCCCACATAGCATGGCGGCATACGGCCCCAGTTTCTGCATGCTTTCCCGCAGCATGCGTTCTTTCTGGGTGTCCGGGATCCTCAGGAGGGTGATGTCGCTCATGACGCCCTGCTTTGAATTAGGGAGGGGAATGTTAGTATTGGGACTGCTTTACAGCCACGCGGTGGAGGGAGAGGGGCAGCATACAGGGATCTTTCCCTGGGACAGCCGCGAGGGGGTGGGACAGGGGCAGAGTTGATGCTGTCCTGATTGCTGGCAGCAGAGACTGGCATTGCTTTCAATGTGAAAGGAGGCCAGTGCTACTGCTGGAGTTTTAAGCAGCCACAAGTCTACGGCTTACCATTATTGCCCGCTCCAGAAGTTCAGGTCTCCAGCCACAGTTCTCTGATCACTCCAAGACCACCGCAAGTCCACAGGCACTGAAGGCGAGGGCTGAAAATTCGACCTTGTCCTGAGTGCGCATGTGAGAGGTGCAGTGCATGGTCTTGTTCACAGAGAAAGACTAGGTACTTTGTATACAATTTCATTTATCTGTCTCAGGAATTCACTCCCTTTTTACAATTCACACAGACACATCTGCGACTGTCTCCCAACTCAGCCTGTCAGCACACTCCCAGAGGCTAGCGCAGATTAGGCGGAGGAAGAAGAAGACGCGTGAAGACATGTTCTCAGAACTAATGGGCTGCTCCCGAGCCCAGGCAGCCCAGCAGACACAGTGGAGGGAGAACTTGTCACAAATGCACCGAGCAGTCATGGAACGGGAGGAGAGGTGGCGTCAGGAGGACCAACAGGCTACTGAAAAGCTGCTTGGACTAATGAGGGAGCAAACGGACACGCTCCGGCGCCTTGTGGATGTTCTGCAAGACCAGAGGCAGGAGGACAGAGCCCCGCTGCAGTCTATCTGTAACCGCCCTCACCCGCCAGCAAGTCCCACACCACCGTCACCCAAAGTCCAAAGAAGGAGGGGCGGCAAGGGCCGTTAAAACTTTCAGTCAACCCCTGCAGACTGCTCTAGCACTAGAAGGCTGACATTCCCCACAATTTCATGAGTCCTTTCCTACCCACCTCACACAAGCCCCCGTCGAAGTTTCACCACCCACGTTTCATGTCTGGTTCGCAATAAATTGTTTGTTTCTGTTCATTACTGTTTCAGTCAGGTTCTTTTGAGGGAGAGTCTGTCTGGAGGGGGGCAAGGGGCTTGGTAATTGGACAGGACAGTGACCTTTAGCAGGGTACAGAGGCGGTGTCAGGTCCAGCATCAGGACACATACACAGTGCAGTCACTGGTTACCCTGGTCAGTCTGGGAGGTGTTTTTATTGTTCTGGGGGGGGGGGTTGCTCTGTGACTTTGTGGCGGGGGAGGGCAGTTACGGATCTTATGCAGCGGTCCTTATCCTGGCTCACAGATCCACGCAGCAGGGGATATGTAACCCAACCCCCCCTGCCAGAAAGTCACATAGCCGACACATACACGCAGTCCCCCCCAGGAGTGCTGGCAGGCTCCATTGAAATAACCATTGCACCAGTGCGGAGCCTGTCATTCCGGGAGTTTAGAAGCATCATTTGCATCAGAACACTAAACCCGCCCCCCGCCACAGTCTGCGTCCCCGGTTTAAAATATTCCCGCGAAAAAAGCAATACAGACAACGGTGTTAATTAACAAAATAGAAATGATTTTATTTTTTGGGAAGGGGAAGGGGGTGAAGGGGGTATGTAACTGGAGAGGATAGTCAAAATGAACTGGGTAAAGAAACGGGGACAGGTTCAGCTTTTCTGTCCACAAACTGAAAAGTCACTGGTTGCCCTGCTCACTCAGGAACCTAGCTTTCAAAGCCTCCTGGATGCACAGGGCGTCCCGCTGGGATCTTCTAATCGCCCGGCTGTCTGGCTGGGCGTAATCAGCAGCCAGGCTATTAGCCTCAACCTCCCACCCCGCCATAAAGGTCTCCCCCTTGCTCTCACACAGATTGTGGAGCACACAGCAAGCTGCAATAACGATGGGGATATTGGTTTCACTGAGATCACAGCGAGTGAGTAAGCTTCTCCATCTCCCTTTGAGACGGCCAAAAGGACACTCCACCACCATTCTGCACTTGCTCAGCCGGTAGTTGAACAGTTCTTTTTCTGTGTCCAGGGCGCCAGTATAGGGCTTCATGAGCCAGGGCATTAGCGGGTAGGCTGGGTCCCCGAGGATGACTGTAGGCATCTCCACATCCCCAAGAGTTATTTTGTGGTCTGGGAAGTAAATACCTTCCTGCAGCCGTCTAAACAGACCAGAGTTCCTGAACACGCGAGCGTCATGAACCTTGCCCGGCCATCCGACGTAGATGTTTGTAAATCGTCCCCGATGGTCCACCAGTGCTTGCAGCACCATTGAAAAGTAGCCCTTTCTATTGATGTACTGGCTGGCCTGGTGGTCCGGTCCCAGGATAGGGATGTGAGTCCCATCGATAGCCCCACCGCAGTTTGGGAATCCCATCGCGGCAAAGCCATCTATGATGACCTGCGCGTTTCCCAGGGTCACTACCTTTGGGAGCAGTACCTT
>NW_020694346.1:0-2538 GCF_002925995.2 Terrapene triunguis
GGGGGGGGTCCCTCAATGGCCAGGAGTCAGAGCACAGACCCCCTTTGTCACTGGTCGTCTTCCGCTTTGTGGGGTCTGTGCCCTGCGTTTAGGGTTCTCAGGGTCACGGCCTCAGCCGGGCGTCTGACCTGCCTGACTCCACCATCCCCCTCCTGCTGACCGCCCCCCCCTACTTCAGTGCACCCTGTCTGGAACCTGGCGGAACGACCTGGACTCTAACATGACCATCTCTGCCGTGAACGAGGCCGGGCAGTTCTCAGGGTCGTACCTCACAGCGGTGTCAGCCGCAGGAAAGCCGATCCTCGTGTCGCCCCTGAACGGATCCCAGCACATTGACAACCTGGGGCAGCCGATCTTCGGGTTCACCGTCATGTGGAGCTTCTCAGGTACGTGTCCCAACGGCTTCGGGGACCGGTGCAGGGGGTTGCCGGGAGAGGAACTCAGTGCTTGATGGATAGGCTGAAATCCCCCCAGCTCCACCCTGGGGCAGTGCCTGGCACCCCTCACCCTCCCACCCGGCCTACCCCAGGCCATCTTTTGCAGCCTCCTCCTCTCATTTGTGACCCTGCCTGTCTCAGGCCACTCCTTCAGCCTGCCACTGCCTTCCCGTCTGAGGCACCCAATGGCCAGCAACCTGCTGTGGCTGATCAGGCTCACCACGAAGCAGTGATCCTCCCTCTCCCCAAACACTGAGTAACTTTGGTTCCTGCGCCAAAGTCCCTGCCATCGTCACACCTCCTCTCTGGGCGGGGAACAGCTGTTTGCCCTGGGACACTTCCGTCCCGGTGGGGCACGTTTTGGCAAAGTGGTTGCATTTGCCACGTTGTCGACATTCTTGCCCATATGCAGGACGGCTCCTTACAGCGTGGCCACGGCCACATTGAGAACAACCCTTCATTGCCTCTGGCTGCTCTTTTTTCACTGGATCCCGGGTTTTTGTTAGCAGCAGAACGGCTTCCAGCCTAGGCGCTTGCCAAAGGCAGACTCAGTGCGATGGGGGCACTTGTCTGCCCGGTTCGCCCAGCCCTCCCAGTTGTTTTTCAATCATTTCATCTGCAGGGTATAATACATCCACAGCACGTTCAAGGGTTTGGACAGGCTCGCTCGCACCGCGTTTGACACAATACCACGCACAAGGCGTGTAATTCGCACGGTTCTCAGTATTCACGTGAGCGTGCTGCCAGTTTTAAATCCGTCACATATTGATCCCCATCGGTCTGACATCTGGTGAAAAATTGAGTTTCTCATACACGAAGTTGCTTTGCGGTGCACAGAATGCCTCAGACTCACTCTTTGAGACCTGTATTTTTTCTCCATCTGCACCATCATCAAATTGAAAAATCCCCCTCTCACTCCTTCACCTGCCACAGGAAGAAACGACGCTGTCTGCAGCCATTCCTCTATTGTGTCTGCCCCCAGAGCCGGTGCCAGGCATAAGCAGACTGAGCAATTGCTTAGGGCCCCAAGCAGCTCAAGGGGGCCCCTTTAATTATTACTGTGTTGTGTCTGCACCACTCACAATGCTGCAAGCAGCTCCATCCGAATGTTCAAGGAAGTAGGTAGGGCTGCCAAGTCCAGCACTGGAAATTGAGGAGAGGCCAGAACTACAGCTGCCCCGTGTACATGCCTCCTGGGCCCGTCTGCATGACGCGGCCACAGCCCAGTGGTTCGTTCCGTGCTCAGAGAATGGGGCAGCTCGACAGTATCCCTTAGGGTGACCAGGTGTCCGGTTTTCGACCCGAACACCCGGTCAAAAAGGGATCCTGGCAGCCCCGGTCAGCACCACTGACCGGGCTGTTGACTGTCCGGTTCACGGTGCTGCGCAGCGGGGCTGGCAGGCTCCCTGCTAGCCTCAGCGCCACATGGCTCTCGGGAAGCAGCCGGCATGTCCCCCCTCCGGCTCCTATGCATAGGGGCAGCCAGGGAGCTTCGCACACTGCCCCCGCCCCAAGCACTGCCCCCACAGCTCCCATTGGCGGGATCTGCGGCCAACAGGAGCTACAGGGGCAGCGCCTGTGGACGGGGCAGCGCGCAGAGCCGCCTGGCCGCGCCTCTGCCCAAGCCCTGATCCCCCTCCCACCCTCCAAACCCCTCGATCCCAGGCCGGAGCACCTTCCTGTACCCCAAACCCCTCATCCCCAGCCCCACATCAGAACCCGCAGCCCCAGCCAGAGCTCTCACCACCCCCAGTGCCCCAACTCCCTGCCCGAGCCTGGAGCCCCCCTCACACACCCGGAACCCCTAATTTCTTCCCCCCCCGGAACCTACACCCCCAGCCCACAGCCCGTATCTCCTCCCACAGCCCAACCCCCTGCCTCAGCCCGGAGCCCCCTCCCATACTCCAAACTCCTCGGCTCCACCCTCCAGCCTGGAGCCCCCTCCTGCACCCCAAACCCCTCATCCCAGGCCCCACCCCAGAGCCCACACCTCCAGCCGGAGCCCTCACCCTCTCTCACATCCAACCCACTGCCTCAACATGGAGCCCCCTTCCGCACTCTGAACTCCTCATTTCTGGCTCCACCCCGGAGCCCGCACCCC
>NW_020694347.1:0-2510 GCF_002925995.2 Terrapene triunguis
TTTCCAGAGGTTTCATATCTCAGCCGTCACAAATCATTTTGGACTGAAACTCAGACGGGAACTTCTCCCTCTGCCAAAATGAGGAGTCTTGAGATGGAAAATAAATAATGTACCTAATCTCCAACATGCCAGCAGGGTGTGTGAGAAAATGATTTTTTATCAGGCAGCGTCCGAACAAATGGACAAACTTATATCTAGGAAGACTTGCTTCATCAGCATGATAGGAGTGCAGAGTGCATCAGGCGCTAGCGTTGTTACCAATTTCATGGCTACCTTACTCAAGCATCTCTGTCCATCTGTCTGTCAGTCAGCTAGGTAAAGATATTCATTATTTTTTAAAAACCTAAAAAACGGTTATAATAATGGTAAGGATGTGGTTTAACCCAAAAAACGGAGAGAAATGGAGTCAATTCTATTCCTCCTTAATCCATTGCATTTGTACCTACCAGGGGTATGAAACATACCATGTTAGTCCCAGCAATACTTAGGCTCAGTGGGGTCAGATATAGAGTGGAAGTCTCCTATTACCTAAAGAAAGCCCAGATTAAATAGCATTTCCTACTGAAAAACCTGTCCTGGGACTTCCTTGTGATTTATATATTCTCCTCTCACTCTTCAACATGATTTAAATGCTGGAGCACCAGGACTTGGACGGCTACAATGTTGCTCTGCATTTTTTAACTGCATTTTTGAGGTAAGGGGGAGCTGGGAGCAGGATGTGGCTGGCCTTTCCCTCTCCATAGAGCAGTGAGGATAGCAAATGGGCTGCTTTCATTGCTGGCTGTACTGAAATGCGGCTTGAAGATAGTGCTTATTCCCAGCAGCTAAAGGAGTTTCTAGGTTCAGCTTTCACATCCTCAGGTCACTCAAAACTAAAGTCGGTGCTGCAGCAGTATTAGGGAAGGGGGATGTGCTTTCACATGTCTTGTCCTGTGGAGGAGACAAATATCACAGAGGAAATCCAGGCCACATTGAATTCTATGGGGATCTTGTCAATGACATCAGCAGAGCCGGGATTTCACCCGACATGTTAAAGCCTCCCGATACTAGATATCTTTCCAAGGGGGAAATCAAAGATCTTGTGGCACTTTCACATTTCTTTGGATGCTTTACTCTGCATCATGGTCCGTGTTCCCTCTGTCCATTAAGGGTCTTATCTAAAGTCCATTGAAGCCAATGGAAAATCTCCCATTTATTTCATGGGGTTTGGATAAAGTCCTAAGCTTTGACACAGTCTGGAAGGGACTGTTGTAACTGGTGTCTTTCTGCTATTCGTATGGTATAAACTTACCTGCCAGACTGTTGCTCTCCTCGCCACGCTGCGTGGCCTTTCTACACACCATCCAATTCAGTTCCATTTCTCATCTTTCAGGGCACCTCAAATAGCTGGTATCTCCAGAAGCATGAGGAAAGGTCCCATGGGAGCAAAGCAATGTCAAGCACAGCTCCTGGCTAATGAGACTCTAGGATTGTTGTTCTGAGATTCAGTTGAGGCTTGGTGTGTTTGTTTTACTTCCGGCCTAGAGCAGATTGGCTGTTCTGACTCATTCACTGGCTACAATGTTCAATCACAAAACCCAGTATAAACGGATACTTCTTAGGGCAGAGATCATCCAAGCTTTTGGTAGCCGGAGGAGGACTGAATTCCTACAGTTGTTGCCATTCTCCAGACAAAGATTTTATTATTTAGCTTTACTTATTATTAAATCATGGTCACGTAGGTAGCCAATTTATGACAGCCTGTGCTAGTGCGGGAGGTCAGACTAGACCAGGGGTCGGCAACCTTTCAGAAGTGGTGTGCCGAGTCTTCACTTATTCATTTTAACTTAAGGTTTCGCGTGCTGGTAATACATTTTAACGGTTTTTAGAAGGTCTCTCTCTATAAGTCATTATTATATAACTAAACTATTGTTGTATGTAAAGTAAACAAGGTTTTCAAAATGTTTAAGAACTTAATTTAAAATTAAATTAAAATGCTGATCTTACGCCGCCGGCCCACTCAGCCCGCTACCGGCCTGGGGTTCTGTTCACCTAGTTCGACAGCGGGCTGAGTGGGGCATGCGGGACCCCGGCTGGCAAGGGGCCGGGACCCCAGATCGGCAGCGGTCAGAGTGGGGCCGGCAGCTGGGACCCCAGACCGGGGGTGCAGGTGGGAATGTGAGGGAGGGGGGTTACAGGAGCTCCCATTTGGTGCTCAGGGTGGGGGTGGGGTTGTGGGGGGCTGCAAGAGTCAGGGTATGGGGTGTGGGGGGGCTGGGTATGTGTGGGTGGTGCAGGAGTCAGAACGAGGGCTGGGTGTGTGTGAGGGGGTGCATGGGTCAGGGCAGAGGGCTGGGTGTGTGGAGGGGTGCAGGGGTCAGGGCAGAGGGCTGGGTGTGTGTGTGGGGGGATTCAGGGGTCAGGGCAGAGGGCTGGGTGTGTGTGGGGGGGTGCAGGGGTCAGGGCAGAGGGCTGGGTGTGTGTGGGGGGGTGCAGGGGTCAGGGCAGAGGGCTCGGGTGCTCAGCTCGTG
>NW_020694348.1:0-4587 GCF_002925995.2 Terrapene triunguis
GGGGGGGGCACTGCCCGGGGGGCTCAGCGGGGTCTCCCCGCAGAGCGCAGACAAGCGGAAGTCCCTGCTGGACGCGATGGCGGTGGAGACGCAGCAGGAGAAGGGGCGGCACCAGGAGGCGCTGGCGGCGCTGCGGCTGCAGCAGGACAAGGAGGTGCTGGGCGTCCGGGCGCACTACGAGCGGGAGCTGCGCCAGCTGCACGAGGAGAAGAAACACCACGAGGAGGAGCTGCGGGGGCAGCTCAAGGAGGAGAAGGTGCTTGGGCGAGGGGGGTAGGGAGCCGGGGCGGGCCGGAGTTTTTACACACAGCTGCTCTGCCCCAGAGGTGGCTGCATCTCCATGCCGGGCGAGTCGTTCCCGTGCGGCGTTATGTGCGGCTGTTCCCCAGCTGCCCCACCCCAGAGCTGGCTGCATCTCAGCCCCGTGGGCTCTGCCCCAGCTGGGTGGGGTCACGCCTCTGTCTGGGGGCCGGGCGGTGATGGTGCCTCTCTCCCCACGCCTAGGCCCGGAGCCGGGAGCTGGAGAGCTCACAACAGACGGTGGAGGAGCTGCGCCTGCAAATCCAGTCCATGGACGGGGCCAAAGGCTGGTTCGAGCGGCGGCTCAAGGAAGCGGAGGTGGGAGAGGCTCCAGGTCCCATTCCTGTCCCCTGCCCTGGGGCCGGGTGGGAGCCGGCGCCCCCTGGAGGGATCCGGCCCCAGGTCCCAACCCCCCATCCCCGGCCGGTCTCACTCCGGGCGTCTCTCGCGTTGCAGGAGCTGATTGAAAAGCACCAACGGAACCACGAAGAGGCGCTTCGAGTGTGCAAGGAGCAGCATGCGGCCGAGCTGAAGGTACGACTGGCAGCTGCCTTCCCCCAGAGGTGGCTGCAGCTCCAAGCCAGGGAGACTCCCGGTGTGGTGTTATACACAGCTGTTCCCCAGAGGTGGCTGCATCTCCGAGCCAGGGAGACTCCCAGTGTGGTGTTATACACAGCTGTTCCCCAGAGGTGGCTGCATCTCCGAGCCAGGGAGACTCCCGGTGTGGTGTTATACACAGCTGTTCCAAGCCGCCCCGCCCCAGAGGTGGCTGCAGCTCCAAGCCAGGGAGACTCCCGGTGTGGTGTTATACACAGCTGTTCCCCAGAGGTGGCTGCATGTTCTGTGGGACAGACAGCCCTTTGACCCCTGGCTGCTTGTCCCTCCCCTCAGCTAAAGGACCAGGAGGTGGAAGGTGCCAGGGAGCAGCTGCGGGCGGCCGAGCGCTCCCGGGACGAGCACGTGGGCACGATCAGCCGCCTCAGACAGGTGAGGGGGGGCCCGGGTTCCTTCCGGCCCCAGAGCCCCCCAGCACAGGGTGGGGCGGGGCTGGGGGTGAAACTGATGTGGCCTCGTCTCTGACAGGAGGTGAAGGACACGGTGGACGGCCAGCGCATCCTGGAGAAGAAAGGCAGCGCCGCCGTGAGTGATCCCCGAGTCCCGATCCCCTCCGGCCCCGCCGCTGGAACCCAGGAGTCCTGATCCCCCGCTGCCCCCCGAGCCGGGACAGACCCCGGGCACTCCCCTTGCTGTGACGCTGCTCGATGCACTGCAGTGTGTGTGGGAGGGGCTGGCAGGTCATGGAGCCCCCTCGGCCCCCTCCAGCTGCCACCATGCAGAGGGGAGACGGGGTTAAACAGCAGCGCGCTCCCCATTAGCGTCCCTGCTCCCCCCAGCGGCCCCTGCCCGGCACAGGGCTGCGCTCGGGGCCCCCGGGGCCCTTTCAATTCTCTGCCCCCCTTCTCCGTAGCTCAAAGACTTGAAGCGGCAGCTGCAGTTGGAGCGGAAGCGGGCGGATAAGCTGCAGGAGCGACTGCAGGAGATCCTGACCAACAGCAAGACCCGGACGGGTGAGCGGGGATGGGATACGGGCCCCCCCACCCCATCTGGCACCAGGGCCGGGGACTGGCTGGCCCGGGGGGGCAGGGAACGGGACACGGGACCTTCCCCTCAACCTCCAAGTCCCTTCCCAAGCGCCTTTGCACAAGTATGGCTCATCTGGCGCTGAGCTGCAGCCACCTCTGGGGCAGGGCAGCTGGGGAACAGCCACACGTAACGTCACACGGGGATGGCTCGCCCAGTCTTGAGATGCAGCCACCTCTGGGGCGAGGTAGCTGGGGGGGTGTACAGCCACACAGTGAATCTGCAGTGATCTTAGGCTGTGGCCTGTAGGGGGCGATGGGAGCGCGGCCTGTGAGCTGTTCCCTCTTCCACCATTAGGGGGCAGTCCCACCATTCTCCAGGTGGCCAAGGCTTCCCAGAAGGGGGAGGGGGCCGTTTCAAAGGAGGAGCCTATGGAACTCCTCGCCACAGGATGGCCCAGAAGGCTAAGAACTCAGCAGGCTTTAGAGCGGGGAGGGAGGTGTGTACGGACGCGGGGAGCGCCCCAGAGGAGCGTGTGTTTGACGCGGTGGCTTTTGGGGCTGGGCCGTTCCTTGAATCTGCGGAGTTTTCCCCACCACAGCGAGACGCCATCGAGGGCGGCGTCTCCAGGGCCGGGCGCCAAGAGGCAAAAGCGTTCTGCTTTTCACTGGAACGTGGCAGGAGAAGGGGAGATCAAATATTAAACGCGTGCGTCGTTTCCGAGCCGGCCTCGCTGCCGCGGGGAGCTGGAGCGTTAAATACGCTTCTGGGCATGAAATATTAATTCCCATGGCAAAGAAACACGTTGAAATGAAACGTATTTATCTGGAGCTCCAAGCCTTCATCTCCCTCGGAATAACCGTCACCTGGCTTAGCGAGCCCCTCAATTTCTATCCCCCGCTGCAGGGGGGCTGGGAGCCAGGACGCCTGGGTTCTCCCCCCAGCTCCAGGAAGCCGTTATATGTGGCTGTTCCCCAGCTGCCCCACCCCAGAGCTGGCTGCATCTCAGCACCGGGCTCGCGGGCCCCATGCAGCATCGCAGCCCCCACCCCATTCGGTCTGGTTCATCTCTGCTCAGGCTGTGAATTATTCCCTCACTGGTAGGGAATTGGGGGGGGGGGGGCGGCTGTCAGCTGGTATTTGGTTTGACGGGGGACCCCTCTGTTTGGAACGTCCCAGCAGAAAGGTTTGGGGGGGCTGGGAGCCCGGACTCTGGGAGGGGAGTGGGGGTGGGGGGAGCCCGGACTCCTGGGTTCCATGCCCTGTCTCCGCAGGGATTGAGGAGCTGGTTCTGGCCGAGATGAGCTCTCCCAGCCGGGCACAGACGGGCGACAGCAGCAGCATCTCGTCCTTCAGCTACCGGGAGATCATGAAGGAGGGGTCCGGGCCGGGCAGCACCAAGGTAAGGGGTGGGGCTTCCTGCTCGGGGGCGGGGCCTCCTGTGTGCCAAGCCCCGCCCCCATGCTTCTTTCCCCTTCCCTCCTAAAAGGGCAGGATCTCCTGTGCTGGCTCTCAGCTGCCCTCTGCCCCTTCCTATTCCCTCCCTGCCCAGGGGGCGTGGCCTCTGCTGCTAGCCCCGCCTCTTATGCCTGGCTCCTCCCCTCCCCACTTCCCTCAGACTATGCCCAGCCCTGCCCCCATGGCAGGCCCCGCCCTCTTCACAACCCCCCATCACCCCTCCCCCTGGTGTCTGGCTGGCACTCAGGGCAGCTCTGCCCCCCTCCAGTCCAACACGGGGAGCCCCCAGGCCCAGCGCCCCGCGGAGCTGTCGGACGAGGAGATCTCGGAGCTGTTCCAGCGCCTGGCGGAGACGCAGCAGGAGAAGTGGATGCTGGAGGAAAAGGTACCAGCCCCGCCCTGCAGGGGGCGCTAGGGAGTGGGGGGGCGGGAGTGGGGGCTGCGGGCCGGGAGTGGGGGGCGCTGGCTCGGGCCGGGGGGGCTGGGGGCCGGGGGGCGGGGGGGGGTGGGGGGGGGGGGGGGGGAGGCGGGGAGGGCTGCGGGGCAGGAGTGGGGACGCGGCCGGGGGCGGCTGCGGGGCAGGAGTCGGGGGCGCTGGCCGCGGGGGGCTGCGGGGCAGGAGTGGGGGGCGCCGGCTCGGGCGCTCTGACCTGCCCCCACAGGTGAAGCACCTGGAAGTGAGCAGCTCCTCGATGGCAGAGGATTTGTGCCGGAAAAGTGCCATTATCGAAACCTACGTCATGGACAGTCGCATCGGTGAGAACCCCGGTGTCCGGGGGGCGGGGGGGCTTCTCCCTGTCCCAGTGGGTTGGATTCATCGCCAGACGTCCCAGACGTTACGAGGCCGGGGGGGGCAGGGAGCCGGGGTGGGGGGTGAGTCCTGCTGCACAGCATGCTGGGAAAACCCTCACCCACTTCCCCCCCCCCCCCCGGGGGGGTCAGGGGGGGTGGGGGGGGCGGGGGTCTGCTGGGGGGCTGTGGGGGGGCTGGTCACCCCCTCTCGCCCTGAGCGGCCTGGTCACCCCCTCTCGCCCTGAGCGGCTCATTGGTCGCTGTCGGTGTACAGGACACTGGGCTTGAGAGACCTTTGGTCTGCCCCAGTCTGGCCGCTCTATGTGAGCCACCCCTGTGCAATGTTCTGTGCGGCTGTTCCCCGGCTGCGCTGCCCCAGAGGTGGCTGCATGTCGGCGCTGAGCGAGCCGCCCCTGTGCAGCGTTCTGTGCGGCTGTTCCTAGGTCCCCACGGCCT
>NW_020694349.1:0-5383 GCF_002925995.2 Terrapene triunguis
GGTTTTAGCCCACGAAAGCTTATGCTCAAATACATTTGTTAGTCTCTAAGGTGCCACAAGTACTCCTCGTTCTTTTTGCTGATACAGACTAACATGGCTACTACTCTGAAATCTTTTTTAGAGTCACTGTTTCCCAGGTTTAAGTCCCCTATCCTGTAAGTATGGCCTGCATTCTTTGTTCCTGGTGTATACATTTACATTTAGCTGTATTAAAACTCATACTGTTTGTTTACTCCCAGTTTACCAAGTGATCCAGATTGCTTTGAATCAGTGACCTGTCCTTTTCATTATTTATTACTCCCCCAATTTGGGTTATCTGCAAACTTTATCGGTGATGATTTTGTTTTCTTCTAGATCATTGATAAACATCTTAAATAGCTTAGGGCCAAGAAGAAATCCCATCAGGACTCTAGTAGAAACAAACACATTTGATGATGGTTTCCCATACAATTTCATTTTGAGACCTTTCAGTTATATCCATACAGAGGCAAAAAAGCAGGCTGGTGAAAAGAAACAAGGCTACGGAAGGAATATAGAAGGCAGAGTGAGCACTGATTCTAAAGATGAGAATATTTTCCAGTGAGTGATGCTGAATGTGATTTAACAAATAATTAAAAGTTTTAGTTTATTACGTAGAGACCAGATTCTGCCCTGGACCTCTGTATAAACTTCCTACTGACATCTGTGGGCGAGCTCCTGTGGATCAAGAGGAGTATGAGTTCTAAATGTATGCCCTAGCCCATAGACTACAATTAAACGTGGAATTCAACTTTCTCCAAAAATAAATTTGTAGTTCTGCGTGAACCATATACTTGTTTGTTCACACAAGCATTCCTGAAGCAAATTGACAAAAATCAAAGTCTGTTCATAGATAATTCACAAACCAAAAAGTGGCTAAATTATCTGAGTAAGTTGATTGTGAGTTGTTCACCCAGCTTTAATAGCAACATAGAGTAATGGTGAAAATGGGCCAGCATGTACAGAGCCTTAAAATTAACTCAATAACTACAACACAACTAGCGCTTCATTAATATATGTCACAATGAATATACTACTGCTATTTAATACAGTTATAGGAACTCCTCACTTAAAGTCGTCCCACTTAACGTTGTTTCGATGTTACGTTGCTGATCAATTAGGGAACATGCTTGTTTAAAGTTGTGAAATGCTCCCTTCTAACGTCCTTTGACAGCCGCCTGTTTTGTCCACTGCTTGCAGGAAGAGCAGTCCTTTGCAGCTAGCTGGTGGGTGGTTGGAACCAGGGTGGACCAGCACCCAGGGCCGGCTCTAGGCACCAGCACTCCAAGCATGTGCTTGGGGCGGCACTTTCCAAGGGGCGGCAGTCCGGCTCCTTTTTTTTTTGTTACTTGGGGCGCAAAAAGCCCAGAGCCAGCCCTGAGGGGAGGTGAGCTGTGGCAGTGGGGGGCGCGGGGAGGGCCACAGGAAGTAACCCTGGGGGGGCAGAGGAACCGCTTCCCCCCCCAGCTCACCTCCGCTCCACTGCCACCTGCTCCCCCGAGCGTGCTGCCGCTCCGCTTCTCCCCCCTCCCTCCCAGGCTTACTGCGCGAATCAGCTGTTTTGCGGCAAGCCTGGGAGGGAGGGGGGAGAAGCAGAGCGGCGGCGCGCTCAGGGGAGCAGGCGGCAGTGGAGTGACCAAACCCCAGCTACCGCTCCTTCCCTTCACATCTCACCCAGCACCTCTACTAGGAAGCTGCTGTGGGGTGCTGTCAGAATTTCACTGGTAGACATTGGACATGATGCCGATGAGTCATGCTTCCAGATTCATACCTGCAAAGCCCTTCCACCCCATCATCACAGAGATGTGCTCTCTGGTGATGTATACATTGATCTACCCTGCACCATCTAGGTTTTCCTGGAAAGTCCCTCATTCAAGCACTGACCCAAGCTATGCCCTGCTTACGCTTCTGAGTTGTGACAAACTTCTAACCCAGCCAAATTAGAAACAGCCACACTTACAGCAAACACACTGATCCATTTGCTTGCATGATAGATCCCTTTCACACACAGTTTTTGTCTGGCTTTCTCTTTTATAGGCTCTCTCTTCTCTGCTTATAAAGGTGGTTTTATACAGCAAGATAACACACACAGATAACACACACAGGGTAGTTATCTCAATGTAAAATCCTGCTGGAGACCCGGCACCCGTCGTTTTTACCACAAGCTAGCTAGGCAAGGTCAGTGGTATCTCTCTCCTCCTCTGGTTAACCTTGCCTAGCCTGTTCCCAGTAAAGTACCTGTCATCACTCTGTTTTTGCAGCAGGATAGCTCACAGGCGTTAGTTATCTCGGGGTACAAACACACAGGGAAGACAAGCCCTTAGACCCTGAGCCAGGCGGGCACGGTGCTTTCCTGTGTGTTTGGAAAGCGCCTAGCATCCGGGAAGCTCCTCCTACAGTAAAGGAGGAGAAGCCTCGTACCCCTAAGGCTGGGAGGTCTGCTGCCACCACTGCGAATAGGAAACGTAGGGTAGTGGTGGTCGGAGACTCTCTGCTGAGGGGGATGGAGGCGCCCATCTGTCGCCCTGACATTTCATCTCAGGAGGTATGCTGCCTGCCGGGAGCCCGTATCCGAGACGTTACGGAGGCATTGTCGAGGATTATCCAGCCCTCTGACTACTACCCCATGCTACTCATCCATGTGGGCACAAATGATACTGCGCGGTGTGACACTGAGCGGATCAAGAGTGACTACAGGGCTCTGGGAGTACGGGTGAAGGAGTTTGGAGCGCAGGTGGTATTCTCTTCGATTCTTCCTGTCAAAAGTAGGGGCCCGGGCAGAGACAGATGCATCATGGAGGTGAATGCCTGGCTGCGAAGATGGTGTCGCCAGGAGGGCTTTGGCTTCCTAGACCACGGGATGCTATTTGAGGAAGGACTGCTAGGCAGAGATGGTGTTCACCTTTCGAGGAGGGGAAAGACCCTATTTGGACACAGACTGGCTAACCTAGTGAGGAGGGCTTTAAACTAGGTTCGACGGGGACAGGTGAGCAAAGCCCGCAGGTAAGTGGGGAACATGGAGACCTGGGTGATGGGTCGGAGACGAGAGGGAGTGTGGGCTATATTGGCAGAGAGAAAGGAGGGTCAGGACAAAACCGGGAGGAAAGATCAAACCAGTATCTTAGATGCCTATATACAAATGCGAGAAGTATGGGTAATAAGCAGGAAGAACTGGAAGTGCTAATAAATAAATACAACTATGACATTGTTGGCATCACTGAAACTTGGTGGGATAATACACATGATTGGAATGTTGGTGTGGATGGATACAGCTTGCTCAGGAAGGATAGACAGGGGAAAAAGGGAGGAGGTGTTGCCTTATATATTAAAAATGTACACACTTGGACTGAGGTAGAGATGGACATAGGAGACGGAAGTGTTGAGAGTCTCTGGGTTAGGCTAAAAGGGGTAAAAAACAAGGGTGATGTCATGCTAGGAGTCTACTACAGGCCACCTAACCAGGTGGAAGAGGTGGATGAGGCTTTTTTTAAACAACTAACAAAATCATCCAAAGCCCAAGATTTGGTGGTGATGGGGGACTTCAACTATCCGGATATATGTTGGGAAAATAACACAGCGGGGCACAGACTATCCAACAAATTCTTGGACTGCATTGCAGACAACTTTTTATTTCAGAAGGTTGAAAAAGCTACTAGGGGTGAAGCTGTTCTAGACTTGATTTTAACAAATAGGGAGGAACTCGTTGAGAATTTGAAAGTAGAAGGCAGCTTGGGTGAAAGTGATCATGAAATCATAGAGTTTGCAATTCTAAGGAAGGGTAGAAGGGAGAACAGCAAAATAGAGACAATGGATTTCAGGAAGGCGGATTTTGGTAAGCTCAGAGAGCTGATAGGTAAGGTCCCATGGGAATCAAGACTGAGGGGAAAAACAACTGAGGAGAGCTGGCAGTTTTTCAAAGGGACACTATTAAGGGCCCAAAAGCAAGCTATTCCGCTGGTTAGGAAAGATAGAAAATGTGGCAAAAGACCACCTTGGCTTAACCACGAGATCTTGCATGATCTAAAAAATAAAAAGGAGTCATATAAAAAATGGAAACTAGGACAGATTACAAAGGATGAATATAGGCAAACAACACAGGAATGCAGGGGCAAGATTAGAAAGGCAAAGGCACAAAATGAGCTCAAACTAGCTACGGGAATAAAGGGAAACAAGAAGAGTTTTTTATCAATACATTAGAAGCAAGAGGAAGACCAAAGACAGGGTAGGCCCACTGCTTAGTGAAGAGGGAGAAACAGTAACAGGAAACTTGGAAATGGCAGAGATGCTTAATGACTTCTTTGTTTCGGTCTTCACCGAGAAGTCTGAAGGAATGCCTAACCTAGTGAATGCTAATGGGAAGGGGGTAGGTTTAGCAGATAAAATAAAAAAAGAACAAGTTAAAAATCACTTAGAAAAGTTAGATGCCTGCAAGTCACCAGGGCCTGATGAAATGCATCCTAGAATACTCAAGGAGCTAATAGAGGAGGTATCTGAGCCTCTAGCTATTATCTTTGGAAAATCATGGGAGACGGGAGAGATTCCAGAAGACTGGAAAAGGGCAAATATAGTGCCCATCTATAAAAAGGGAAATAAAAACAAGCCAGGAAACTACAGACCAGTTAGTTTAACTTCTGTGCCAGGGAAGATAATGGAGCAAGTAATTAAGGAAATCATCTGCAAACACTTGGAAGGTGGTAAGGTGATAGGGAACAGCCAGCATGGATTTGTAAAGAACAAATCATGTCAAACCAATCTGATAGCTTTCTTCGATAGGATAACGAGTCTTGTGGATAAGGGAGAAGCTGTGGATGTGGTATACCTAGACTTTAGTAAGGCATTTGATACGGTCTCGCATGATATTCTTATCGACAAACTAGGCAAATACAATTTAGATGGGGCTACTATAAGGTGGGTGCATAACTGGCTGGATAACCGTACTCAGAGAGTTGTTATTAATGGTTCCCAATCCTGCTGGAAAGGCATAACGAGTGGGGTTCCGCAGGGGTCTGTTTTGGGACCGGCTCTGTTCAATATCTTCATTAACGACTTAGATATTGGTATAGAAAGTACGATTATTAAGTTTGCGGATGATACCAAACTGGGAGGGATTGCAACTGCTTTGGAGGACAGGGTCATAATTCAAAATGATCTGGACAAATTGGAGAAATGGTCTGAGTTAAACAGGATGAAATTTAACAAAGACAAATGCAAAGTGCTCCACTTAGGAAGAAAAAATCAGTTTCACACATACAGAATGGGAAGAGACTGTCTAGGAAGGAGTACGGCAGAAAGGGATCTAGGGGTTATAGTGGACCACAAGCTAAATATGAGTCAACAGTGTGATGCTGTTGCAAAAAAAGCAAAC
>NW_020694350.1:0-8076 GCF_002925995.2 Terrapene triunguis
GGCTTTTGGGGATTTCCCCCCGGACGGGGATTTGAATCCCCAAAAGCCGGACATGTCCGGGAAAATCCGGACGTATGGTAACCCTACCAAAACACACACATGCACATCCCATACATACACAACCCCAACACAACATACACACATTTGCACATACACACACACAAACACACATACACACATCCCTCACATGCACACAGCAGACATATGTTCACTCTTCTCACCCCCCCATACAAAACTATGCACACCCCGCTCACAAAACACACACAGCCACATGCTCCCCTCTTGCACACACATCCCTTGCACAGCCTGCTCTGAGGGGCTGGCTCGCCCTGTGCTTCAGAGGAAAAGGCCACATTGACTCTTACGAGTCTCCAGGATGCTGGGAAAGGGGCACGTGCAGACCAGGCTGTCCCCTGCTGCCCGGGTACATGCAGCCATGAAGCGAGTTCATGGGAAGCCGGTGCCCACCCAGCAGAGGGGCATGGGGCTCCTGGAGCAGTGCCACGCACATCACCGCAGAGCATGTCGATTTGCATTTGTTCTCCTCCGCACAAGGCAATAGCTGAGGGTTTCTGCTTGTTCTGTCACTCTTTGTTTCTTTGCCAGGGGCTTGGGTGGTTGGCTTGATACATGGCAGACACTAGGACCAGGCACAATCCCCACCTCCTCCTGGCCTCCCCCTCCTTCTGCCTCTGTCACACACACCCCTGGGAAGGCTGGTCCTCGGTATAAACCCCCGGCAGCACAGAGCGAATTCCATCCAAGGGCTGCACAGCCTGGAGGATGAGCCTGAGCATGGAGAGTCAGCGACTGTCTTCATATCGGCGGCGGTTTGGCCCCCAAGCCACCGCTGTCCAACAGCCCCTGAGATCCTCGCCCCTCTTCTGGCTCATGTCCCCCAGCCCCAGCACCAGAGTCTCCATGACCAAGAAGAAGAGTTCCAGCCTGAGCATCCGTGCCAGCCCCAGGTTCTTCCAGGACAAGGCAGATTTCTCCCTGGCCGATGCCCTCAAAACCGAGTTCAAGGAGACACGCACCAACGAGAAGGTGGAGATGATGGAGCTGAACGACCGCTTCGCCAGCTACATCGAGAAGGTGCGCTTCCTGGAGCAGCAGAACAAGGTGCTGGTGGCGGAGCTCAACCAGATCAGAGACAAGGAGCCCACCAAGCTGGCCGACATCTATCAGGACGAGCTGAGAGACCTCCGCCGGCAGGTGGACCAGCTGTCTAATGCCAAGACCAGGCTGGAGATCGAGAGGGAAAATCTGCTGGACGACGTCAACGGCCTCCGGCAAAAGTAAGGAGCCTCCTTTGCCGGGCGCCGGGTTGGAGAGCAGCCGCAGTAGCTGAGCAGGTCACCTAGCCAAGGAGAATGGCGTAGACAGGTTACACCCAGAGAGAGCAGTCACTAACGCGGAGTAGCTGCAGTTTCAATGCACTTTAAAGCTGGTGGGGAATCTGTGTGTGGCTGCAAAGGCAGGGAGGAGCAGTGCTAGTGCATGGGGCTGAGTGTTCGAATTCCTGGTTCCCAGCTCTGCCGCTCCCCTGCTGGCAAGTCACTTCCCCGCTCTGTGCCCCAGCTGCACAACGGGGGTGAGGCACTGGTCCCTGGAAGGGCTCTGCGGGTGGGAAGAGCGAAGTGTGATCCCACAGCCACAGAGCAGCCTCCCGTTTTCAGTGTTCAAAAATCCGCACCCAAATGTCTGCACCGGTAAACCTGCAGGCTCGTAAAACACACACCTCTAGCTAGGTGAGCAGCTACACACAAAACCCCGTGTACCTGCACAAAACTGGTGCCTGCCCAAATTGAGCAGGCGTAAACACGGGCACGCACAAACAGCTGGATCTCAGGGGTGGCAGCTGGCCCAGGCCTCAGATGGGGACGTGTACTGCAGAGGGACCTGCTCAACCTGACTCAGTCGGGGCTGTGGCGCTTCTCTTGCTGAGCCTGTGCTCAGAAATCTGCAACATTCCTGTCCCAATGGGCTCTGGCTGAGACACCGCAGAAAAGACCCTGATCTGGGAGCCAGGCTGCTCACTCTCTACATGTAATAAAACCTGTGTCTGACTGAGAATGCAGGGAGGGCAGCAGAAGAAGGCAAAGGTTTACCAGCCTCAGATAGAGGTTTGCTCTTGTATTTTGCTGGTTCTCTACCAACAGTCTGTTGCTTTCTAGAGGAAGTGTCATCTAATGGTTAGTGCAATGGACTCAGAGCCCTAGTTCCAGCCCTGGAAGAGGAGTGTGGTCTAGTAGTTAGCATATGGAAAACCTAGACTCCTAAATTCCATCCCCTGCTGGAGAGAAGAAGGCTGGTCTAGTAGTTGGTAAAAGGATCTTGGAGTCATAGCTCCTGGGTCCTCACCATTGACTAGGGCAAGATGTTGACTTCTCTGTGTCAGAGCAGGTAGTAGTAGTGTCATAGCACCGCAGGGAGTTAGAAATGGGGTTAGTTTATGTCTGTGCTGGAGAAGGGCACAGGATTACTGCTGCTGGCAAGAACTCGTCAGGAGGTTTCCAATGAAAGTTTGGTTCATCAGAAAATGCTGGTCCATTGCAGCAGAACTTCCCGGGAAGGGGCAGTTTGGACGAATCTCCGGATTCGAAATGGTTTGAAATTGTTGAAATGTCCCATTTTGACATTTTCAAAAGGAAAAGTTTCATGTTTCTGCTAGAAATGACTTTGGGTTTAAAAGTTTTACAGAATATATGCTTTAAAAAGGTTAAAAATGTAAAAGGACAAAATTGAAACAAAACTGATCAAACTGAAGCATTTCAGTTGACGCCATCTGAAACGTTTCTCAGATGATTGGGTCATGAAAAGTTTTCACATTTCTACTTTTGTATCCCAACTCAGGATGGGGAAAAGTATTGATATGTGTAAAACTCTCCCGGTCTGGGACAGCATCCCCCACCCAGCTGTCACTGAGCGAATCGTGGGGGCGGGGCAGCAAGAGGCTCTCTGTGTGACTTTGGCAAGCACTCGCACCTGGGGCCGGATTTTCAAAGTGTTCAGCTTGTGTGGAGTTCAGCGCTTTAGAAAATCTGGCCCTGAATCTCCCTGGACCTTAGCTCCCCGTGTGCAAGGTGAGCACACTGCCCCTTCCTTTCTCCCCGGCCTCCTCTTGTCTCTTCCGAATGCGAGCTGCCTGGGCAGGGACCGTCTCTTACTCGGTGTCCCTGCAGCATGGGGAATGCTGGGCCTCTAGCGTATTAACACTCAATAGTTACAATAACACTGGGCTGCGGACAATGGCAGATGTAGGGGATAAAACCAGCAGTTAAAAAAGCAAGGGGCAACATTCCGAGCAAGCCGAACACCACACACACACACACACACACACACACACACACCATCTATAATCCAAGAGCCAGACAGAGATTGGAGGGCAAGCAATGTTTCTGTCTATAAAAGATCTTGTGTTTGGCAGAATTTGCTACCCAGAAGCCTGGGACACATCCAGACGATGTGCTTTGGGGATGCCCCTGACACAGATCGCATGGAGCAGGGCTCAAAGGAAAGAAGTCCTGGTTCACTTGGCAATAAGACCTTTGCCTGCCTCTACGATCTGCACAAATACCAGCACATCCAATCTCACACACTCTGCACTGTGGGCAGTGGATGAACAATATCCCCCTGTCAGAGGCAGGGAAAACGAGCACTGGCAAAGCGACTGGCTCAAAGTCACACAGCGATTCCGTTGCAGAGCAAGGAATGGGACCCATGGTCCAACCCCCTACCCTGTCCCTTCTGCTTATCACCAGCCCAAGGGTGTCCAGACCTGGCCTATTATACATACACTAGGCCTGTGGTTTTCAACCTTATTCTATGTGCAGAACCTAAACTATTTTGAATACAGGTGCGGACCACTGTGGAAATCTTAGACATTGTCTGTGCACCCTCAGGGGTCCTCGGACCACTGGTTAAAAACATTTGACTAAGTGACTGCAGGGAAGACTGCTTTTAATATGGGACATCACAACTAACCCAACCCCCACAATCCATCCCACCTACCTACCTAACCAACCCCCACAATCCATCCCACCTTCCTCCCTAACCCAACCCGCACAATCCATCCCACCTACCTACCTAACCCAACCCGCACAATCCATCCCACCTACCTACCCCAACCCAACCCGCACAATCCATCCCACCTACCCCAACCCAACCCACACAATCCATCCCCCCTCCCTCCCTACCCAACCCACCCCCCACAATCCATCCCACCTACCTACCTAACCCAACCCCCACAATCCATCCCACCTATCTACCTAACCCAACCCGCACAGTCCATCCCACCTTCCTCCCTAACCCATCCCACACAATCCATCCCACCTTCCTCCCTAACCAACCCCCACAATCCATCCCACCTTCCTCCCTAACCAACCCCCACAATCCATCCAACCTACCTATCTAACCCAACCCACACAATCCATCCCACCTTCCTACCTAACCAGCCCACACAATCCATCCCACCTACCTACCTAACCCAACCTGCACAATCCATCTCACCTTCCTACCTAACCCAACCCGCACAGTCCATCCCACCTACCTACCTAACCCAACCCACACAATCCATGGATGGATTAACTTAACATGCACAACCCTCACACCTCACAATCCTCACACCCTTCTCTTCTACTTCCCCCTGGACTGACATCTCGGAAGAGCCCTTCTCTCCAGATGGGGCAAATGTATCTGTGTCCTCTGCATTGGCCACCCGCACCTCAGCGTCCCTGGTCCCTTGGCCCAGTGACACCTTTGGGCAGCAGCTGTCATTGGCCTGGCTGCTGTTCTTGGGGGTGCTGATCTGGGTCCCGTTTTCCTGCTGTGGCCCCTCGATAATGTGCATTCAAGCTCCGCCTTCCTCTCCTGCCATTGCAGAGCTCCCTCTGCTGCTCTGTGCCCCTGCTTTGCACTAGGGACTGGCAATATGGAGCCCTGCACCTCAAGGCCCCTGTTTCCACTCTTCGCCATAAAGCAGGGTGATGCCTCCTGGCAGGAAGCTATGAGGGAGCTGTTCCCTGCCACTGCCCGCACTGCACCAGTGTGGGAGTGTACATGACTGGAGGGGCGGATATGGGTGTGTATCGGTGGGTATTAGTGAGGGTGGGAAGATGATGGGGTGTGCATGTGACAGGAGATGAGTTATCTGTGCTGGTGACAGTGAGAGGGGAATGGGCTGTCTGGCTGAGGAGGAGTGTGTGTATATTGAGGGGAGTGTGGCTGTCTGTGTGAGGGGGACTGTGTGTACATGTGTGCGAGAGAGAAGGATCAGGTGTGGGTGTCTGTGTGAAGAGGGGAGCTGTGTATGTGTGTGTGACAGGGAAGGGTCGGGTTTGGGTGTCTGTGTGACAAGGACTGTGTGTGCGACAGAGGAAGTTAGGACGTGAGTGTCTGTGTGAAGACGGGGGACTGTCTGTATGTGTATGTGACAACGGAGGATTGGGTGTGGGTGTCTGTGTGAGGAAGGGGACTGTGTGTACATGTGTGCAAGAGAGGATGGTCTGTGTAAAGAGGGGCACTGTATGTATGTGTGTGTAAGAGAGGAGGGTTGGGTGTGTGTGTCTGTGTGAGGGGACTGTGTGTGTGTGTGTGTGTGTGTGTGTGTGTGTGTGCGCGCGCAAGAGAGGAGAGTCGGGTGTGCATGTATGTGTGTGTGACAGAGGAGGATGGGTTGTGGGTGTCTGTGTGAGGGGGACTGTGGGTATGTGTGTGACAGAGGAGGGTCAGGTGTAAGTTGTTAGGGGGCTTATTCCTTCACCCTGTCACCTCCCTGGTCCTTCTCGCATGAACAGAGAGCAGCAATACCCGAAGTCGCAAACAATTCGATGTTTATTGGGGTGAACTTCCAGCAAGCATGATTCCAGTTTCCTTCCTCAGTGTCCCCCTTCCCAGCTCTGACACCACAGAGCCTTGCCTGTGTCCCTGTTCCCATTCCCCCCACCTTAGTGAAACATGATTCCAATTCGCCCACCCCCATTCCTTGTTCCCATCCCCCCCCCCTTACTTCCTGATTGATTGCAGACTATTGTTGTATCAAGCAGGCGAGTTCAGTTTGTCTAAATTTGCATTTGGACCTATTGAGCTTGAGGCCTGCTTTGCTGATGCAGTTTAGTACAGACTGCAGGTTATTGTCATGCTCCTCAGTAGTATTTCCAAACACCATAATATTATCCAAATAGCACTGAACTCCTTGTTGATTCTTCAGAATCAATGACATTTTTTGGAAGGCACTTGGGGCTGATGCGAGACCATATGGAACACGTTCAAAACGAAATAGTCCCTCATGTGTAATAAATGCTGTGAGGTCTCTGCTGTCTTCATGCAACATAACCTGGTGGTATGCGCTCTGCAAATCAAGAGTAGAAAACATCTTTGCTCCACGGAGTTCTGCAAATACTTCTTCTATGTGAGGAAGAGGATGGCTGTCAATCACAATAGCTTTGTTTGGCTCCCTTAAGTCCACACAAAGGCGAATGCCTCCACCCTTCTTCTGCATCACCACTATAGGTGAAACCCATTCCGAGGAGTTAATCTCTTCAATAATGTCATTTTGAACAAGTTTTCTAAGTTCCTCTGAAACAGCTTCCCTGACTGAAAATGGTAAGCACTGTAATTTCTGTCATACAGGCATCACATTATTCCGCATTTTAACTTTATGCAGAAACCTGTAAGCACAGCCGAGTTTCTCCTCAACCTGGTGTTGGGTCCCAGCTGAAACTAGTGTGTGTACCGCAAGAGTGCTTTGCTGAGGAAGATCAATTCGTCCATTAACTACCCTGAGATTTAAAGCAGCCAATAAATCTCTGCCAAGGATAGGAGTGCCTTTGTGGACAATGTAGAACTCTGCAGTTACACCGCAATCACCAAAAGTAACTCTTGTTGGGCAGGCAGCCATGTACTGGAATATGGTTTTTCAAATAGCATACCAACTGAAGTTTGGGTTCACTAAGAGGCACATCTTTAAAGTAATGCAAATAGATGGAATCAGGTAGTATAGATACTGCTGAGCCAGTGTCCAACATTAGCTTAATAGAGTGTGATTTGCCTGAGGGTATGGCGGAAACGTTTACAGTGCACTGTATCTGTTCTGGAATATGTGCATTAGTGGTTTTGTCCACACTCAGCACAGTAACATCTGGTATTGTAACTGCATGCACCTGTTGATTGAACTGGCTACTGCGACATACTTTAGCAAAATGCCCAATCTTTTTGCAATGATTGCACTGAGCTACTTTTGCTGGACATCCTGTGTAGCTTGCAAGATGTTGTGGGGGATCCACAGCGAAAGCATGCTTTTACTGTATTTTAGGGTTACCATATTTCTACAATCAAAAAAGAGGACACTGGGGGGAGGAAGCCCCGCCCTAGCCCTGCCCCCGCCCCGCCCCCATCCACTCCCTCCCACTTCCCACCCCCTGACTGCCCCCCTCAGAACCCCAACCCCCCCTGCTTCTTGTCCCCTGACTGCCCCGACCCTTATCCACTCGCATGGGTGGCAGGGTTGTAGAAATTTTGGTGGTGCCCAGAACCCCCCCCCCACCTGCCTAAGGCTCTGGGAGGGGGGTTGGGTTGGGGGAGGAGGTCTGGGGTGCAGGTCCTGGGCTGGGGATTAGGGTGCAGGAGGGGTGCTGGGTGCAGACTCCGGGCTGAGGCAGGGGGTGGGTGTGCAGGAGGGGGTGAGGGGTGCAGGCTCTGGGATGGAGTTTGGGGGTGGGAGGTGTTGCAAAGGGAGGGGGTGCAGGCTTTGGGAGGAAGTTTGAGGGCAGGAGGGGGTGTGTGGGAAGGGGGAGGGGGTTTGGGAGGGAGTTTGGGGATAGGAGGGGATGCAGGGGTGAGGGCTGTGGGTCTGAGGATGAGGGGTTCATGATGCAGGAGGGGGCTCAGGGCTGGGGCAGAGGATTAGGGTGCAGGGGGATGATGGTTGGGGCTGAGGATGAGGGGTTCATGATGCAGGAGGGGGCTCAGGGCTGGGGCAGAGGATTAGGGTGCGGGGGGATGATGGTTGGGGCTGAGGCTGAGGGGTTCATGATGCAGGAGGGGGCTCAGGGCTGGGGCAGAGGATTAGGGTGC
>NW_020694350.1:8176-8634 GCF_002925995.2 Terrapene triunguis
AGGGGGGGGGGGGGGGGGGGGGGGGGGGGGGCAGGGCTGGCTCTAGGTTTTTTGCTGCCCCAAGCAAAAAAAATTTTGGCTGCCCCCACCCCCCCACTGCACCCTCCTGCCGCCCCAGCCCTGGGTCACTGGTAATTCATTCCCAGGGCGGGTCATTCAGCAGGAATTTTGGATGCGCACAGAACACAGACAGGATTGGTTCCCGTATGGTTACAGAACTGCAGTAAAGTGGAACAATTTTCAGCTTGTGTGATTGGAGGATATCTGGATGCATATTATAAGATTGTCCTACATAAATGAGGAAAAGTTGAGGTGCCTTTATTATTCTTTTGTTCCATTCTTTGTTTCTATGGGGAATTTGCCAATGCAATATCACTGTCTTCCTTTTAAACAAATAAAACTAAAACTTAAAATAATAATAATAATAATAATAATAATAATAATAATAATAATAATAA
>NW_020694350.1:8644-9521 GCF_002925995.2 Terrapene triunguis
AATAATAATAATAATAATAATAATAATAATAATAATAATAATAATAAAGGCAATGGCTGTTGAAAATAGCAATTCCAGTCCTAATAACCAATTGGTTTACACCCAACAAAATTAATGATACAGCAGACAGAAACAATCACAGAACCAGACAGAGATTATACAGACAAACAATAGGGAAGTGGAGACTACAGTGATAGAACAATACAGAAATGAGGATTTCACATCCCAGCTATTGATAAGGGAGTTCTTGCCAGACAGGATGCTATCACACTAAGTTTCCCTTTACATCTTCTAGGCTCTTCCCTTTCTCTGGAGGTGATAGGAATATCAGGACAGGATATCATGCGTCTGACAAAGTGGGTATTCACCCACGAAAGCTTATGCTCCAATACGTCTGTTAGTCTATAAGGTGCCACAGGACTCTTTGTCGCTTTTTACAGATCCAGACTAACACGGCTCCCCTCTGGTACAGGACAGGATTGTCTTCCTAACAGCCCAATAGCACCTTATTTCAATGTGACACGTTTGGAATGTGAGGATGTGACCATACACTTCCCAGCTTATGGCTGCCTCTGCTACTTAGCCGAAGGCCTTAGCCTAAGAACAGGGCCTCAGACTGTCACAGTACGAGAAGGCCCTTACACCGGCAGACAGTGATTTTGATTCTTTCTTTTATACCTCTATAACTAGCCAAGTGATAAGAATACACCTAAATTCTTAAAGTATAGGCCTTTGCAGACAGGCCTGAATATCTATATCCTAACATAAGTGTCTCCGTGAAGCGGGGGACTGGATGTGTGTGTGTGTGCGACAGAGGAGGGTCGGATGTGGGTGTCTGTGTGAAGAGGGCTACTCGGGGGGGGGGGGGGGGGGGGGG
>NW_020694351.1:0-3360 GCF_002925995.2 Terrapene triunguis
GGGGGGGGTCCCCCAGCGGTGCATTAACCCCTTTTCTCCCGCAGTGCCTGGTGCTGGAGGCAAAGGGGTGACCCGGCTCAGCGCCTCCCCATGGGCCAATCCCAGCAGCTCCCCGCGGGAGCCCCGGGGACCCTCGGGAACCCCTCCCCAAAGCACTCTGCCTTGTTGCCCCCGCCCGGGGCCCCCGCTGCCCCAATCGCTGCGCCCGGGGCCCCTGCTCCCCCAGTCCCCCCACCCCTGCCTGGGTCACCTGCTCCCCAGGTCCCCCTGCCCGGGGCCCCTGCTCCCCCAGTCCCCCCACCCCTGCCTGTGGCCCCTGCCCCCCCAGTCCCTGCACCCAGGGCCCCTGCTCCCTCAGTCCCTCCCCCCCTGCCCGTGGCCCCTGCCCCCCCAGTCCTCCCACCCCCAGGGGACGCGCTGGTGCCCGCCCCACGCCGCAGCAAGCTGCGCACCTTCCACTGGACGGTGATCCCGGCGGAGCGGGTCCGTGGGCGCCCCAGCGTGTGGACGGCCAGCAGCCGGCATGACCGCACCCCCCTGGACGTGGAGCACCTGGAGGAGCTCTTTGGGGAGCAGCCGGGCTGGGGCCCACGGGGGCCCTTGTTGCTGGGCCGGCCCCAAGGCCAGGTGAGCCCGGGTCGGGGCTGGCCCCGTGGGGAGTCTGGGGTCCCTCCCAGTGGGATGTCTCCCCGGGGTCCCTGCTGCATCCTCCACCCAGGACAGGCCCTTGGTGGGCTGGCCCCTGCTTCTGTCCTGCGGGCCCCTCGGGTGCTGCCCCTCATGGGGGGCGAGCCTGGGGGGGTTGCATGCTGCACCCTGTCTGGGGCTGACCCCCATCTCTCCTGTGGGCCCAAGCTGCTGGAGGGGCTGGGCCGGCTCTGTAGGACTGGACTCCGGAGCCTGCTCTGCTGTGCCAGGCTGAACTGCCCCCAGCCCCGGGGGCTGCGTGTCCCAGAGCTGGGGCAGACGCTGCTTTTGTGCCTGCAGGTCTCTGCCCCCCTTCCCCCTCCCCCCTCTCTTCTCCCCATGCTCACCCTGCCCCCTTCCCCCCATGTTCCCCCTCACCCCTCTCCCCAGGTCTCTCTCCTGGACTCAAAGAAGATCCTGAATCTGGAGATATTTTTGAAGCAGTTTAAGAGGTAAGAGCAGGCAGGGGTGGGGTGGAGCTGCCTGGCACCACAGTGACCCGTTTCAGGCCAGCGGAGGGGAGCAGGGTCAGGGTTGGGGAGCAGCTGGCAGTGGGAGGGGAGCCCCAAGCTGCACCATAGACCCCCACATGTGGGGGGTGGGGATGGCGAGGCTCCTGGGGGCAGGGATTGAGGCATGGGGGTCTGGGGCTGGTCTCCGGGCTGAGCTGACATCTCTTCCGCCCCCCCAGGCCTGTGCAGCAGATCGTGGCCGATCTCCGGGCGGGCGCCGGTGCCCTGTACGGGGCTGAGAAGCTGCTGGAGCTGTGCAAGATGCTGCCCGACGCGGACGAGGTGAGGGGGCAGGAGGGCACAGCCAGCCCAGCCCCTGCGGGGGCTCCCCGGCTAACGCTCCCCGGCTCTGTCCCAGCAGGTCAAAAAACTGAGGGCGTTCCAGGGCCCCTGGCGCCAGCTCTCGGACGCCGAGACCTTCTCGCTGCTGCTTGTGGGGGTTCCCAGGTGAGAGCTCTGGGCACCCAGCGGGGGTGCTGGGGGGGTTTCCCAGCGGGGGGGGGGGGGGGGCCGGCGCGGGGGCGGGGGGGGGGGCCCGGGCGGGGGGGGGGGGGGGGGGGGGCTGAGTACTGATGGGGATTCTGTGGGGCAGGGTTGGGGTGATGGCTGCTACCTCCACGTTCCTCGCGTAGGCTGCAGGCTGACTTCTCCCCCCAGGGCACCTCAGTCCCAGCTCCCCCGGGTCCTCTGCCCTCCCCTGGCCCCAGAGCTTTCTGGGTAGAGGTGGGCACGACCCACGGCCAGGGCTGAAACCAGGCCTGTTCTGGCTACAGACGTAGCAAATGTGTGATTTGTTGGAGGGGTGTAAGTGATCCAGGATGGGCCGGGCTCTGCGTCCCCAGGGCCCGGCTCGGCCGGGGAAGGACTGGGCTTTTGTAATGAAGTGGGAATGGTTTTAATGTTTTGTCTGAACACTGTGTGCCTCAGTTTCCCCATGTGTTACTCAAGTACCGAGGCGGTGGGACCAGGGGGTGTGATTGTCGCAGAGACCCCAGAGGGCAGGTGGGACTGCTGACGGGCTGCAGAGAACGGCCGACACTTGTAGCCTGGCAGCTACTGGCCGGGCCCCCTCCTCTGCAAGGGGCGGGGGGGGGGGGGGGTTGGTGCAGCCCAGGTGACCGGCTGGACCCAGAAAGGGACAAAGGACGGAGGAGGGCAACGGGTGTGATGGAGGCCGAGCAGCTGGAAGCGAGTCAGTCTCCTGGTTGGGGACTTGATAATAACCCGTCTGTATCACACACGGGCGGGGAGTCACGGCTGGCTGCGGCGTGGGGGGCAGGGCCCTTTGGGGGTGAGACTCCCTGTGATGAAGTGGGAATGTTCTTAATGTGGTCTTTGAAGATTTAATAAGTTCTTAAAATGCTGAGTGGGGAGTGTTGGCCGGGGAAGGTTGCAGGGGAGTTTGGCTGGGACGGTCTGCATTGGGGATGGGAGACTGGCCTTGAGGGAAGATACCTGAGCATGTAACGTGAGAACCCAGGAGGGGGTTGGGGCCAGGTGACATCTCTGCCCGGGAAACTGGACAAAGGCTGGGGGAGGAGCGTGGCGGGGCGGGGGTGGCTGAGTGAGACGCTGGAGGGAGTTTCAGTTTGGAGTTGGCTGGGAAAATGGAGGGGAGCCCAGACGGGGCTCTGGCCTCCCTGGCCACTCAAGATGGACCTAACTGGGGGGGGTCCTGTTGTCTGTACCTGCAAGACCTGTCTTGGACTGTGTTCCTGTCGTCTAAATAAACCTGCTGCTTTACTGGCTGGCTGAGAGTCATGGTGAATCACAGGAAGCCGGGGGTGCAGGGCCCTGAGTCCCCCCACACTCCGTGACACTCCCCCAGGGGTCCCGCCCAGGGAGACTCGCTGCGGGGAGCTCCTGGGGTGACCAGGGGGCTGAACGCTCCGAGGTCAGGAGGTGCCGAAGCGGAGCAGGGTCCTTGCCCTGGGACAGGTGCCCTGAGGGGAGATGCTGCCCCAGAGCCTTGCCTGGCGTCACTCCGAGCGGGGCCAGAGCCCCCAGCCTGGGCACCTGGGACAGCTCTGCGTTCTGGGGCCTGGCTGGGACGGGGACGGGGTGGGCTCTGTGTTCTGGGGCCTGGCTCGGCCGGGGATGGGGACGGGGTGGGCTCTGCGTTCTGGGGGCCTGGCTCGGACGGGGATGGGGTAGGTCTCGG
>NW_020694351.1:3460-4437 GCF_002925995.2 Terrapene triunguis
TGGGAACGGGGTGGGCTCTGCGTTCTGGGGCCTGGCTTGGCCGGGGACGGGGTGGGGTCTGCATTCCTGGGGCCTGGCTCGGCCGGGGACGGGTACGGGGTGGGCTCTGCGTTCTGGGGCCTGGCTTGGACGGGGACGGGGTGGGCTCTGCCTTCTGGGGCCTGGCTCGGGCGGGGACGGGGTGGGCTCTGCGTTCTGGGGCCTGGTTGGGACGGGGATGGGGACGGGATGGGTTCTGCGTTCTGGGGCCTGGCTCGGCCGGGGCCAGGGACAGGGTGGGCTCTGCATTCTGGGGCCTGGCTCGGACGGGGATGGGGACGGGGTGGGCTCTGCATTCCTGGGGCCTGGCTCGGCCGGGGACGGGGTGGGCTTTGTGTTCTGGGGCCTGGCTTGGCCCCCTAGCTAGGCAGGTCAGGGGTGTATCTGGCCTGGCACAGTCCCTCTTGGGGGCAGGGCTTTCCCAGAGAAGGGCGCTGTGGGGGTGGGACCAGGCCCCGGATTGAAGTGGGGGTCACTGCAGGTGGACGAGGGTCTCGGGCAGAGCCTGGTCGCTGCCCCGGCTCCCACGGCCTCGTTGCCCCAGATCCCACAGCCTGGGCGCCCGCGGTCACCTGCTCTGCTTCCCCCTAGCTACGCCCGGCGCCTGGAGTTGCTGGTCCTGAAGGAGGAGTTTTTCCCCCAGCTCAACTCGCTGAAATCCTCCCTCCAGATCCTGACCCAGGCGGCTTGGGGTGCGTGTGGGGCTGGCTGGGGCACTGTGCTTGGAGGGCGGGGGAGGGGCTGGGCCCCTGGAGCAGAGCCCCCCGCTCACCTCCCCCGTCCCCTCTCCGCAGAGCTGCTGGGCTGCGAGGAACTGCACGTCGTCATCCGCCTGGTCCTGAGAGCCGGCAACTACATGAACACGGTGAGCGCCCGCGCTGGGGCCGGGCCGAGGGGCCAAGGGGGTGTCGCGGATCCAATGGCATGGTGCCCTCGCC
>NW_020694352.1:0-6219 GCF_002925995.2 Terrapene triunguis
AGCACAATATGCATATCTTGCTTCCTTATTAACTCTTATCGATCTAAGACTAATGCTTCACCAATTGCCCTTAAGTGGGGCAATTCATTAAGCAGTTAACTAATGTCTGCTTTCCTGCCCCCCCCCGGCTTGCAGGATTTCTCATTTCTACTTAAAGGTACATACAGCATTCTTTAATTCATTCTATTTCTTTAATATAATTCATTTCACTTTCACAATCCCTCCTTTTGGTCAAGCTTACGCAAAGACCAACAATTACTGGGTTCCACATATTAATAGTTCTTTATCTCTTCGTTCAGTGATATTTAACATCATCATATTAGCACTCTGTTTTGGGGCAGTCACCTGGGTGGCATACCTTACACAATTCTGGAAACAACAGGAGATTAACTGAAAACATACAAAAATCATTAGGATTCTAAACAGGATAGTCAGGGCTCCCTGAAACAACCAGTTTCCTATGCCAGAGAAATTGAATAGGTTACTTAGCCACTTCCATAAAGAACTTGGCTCTTCATGGGGAAGATATGCGAGTTGTTTTAAGTGACTAGCGCGATCCATTACCTCATTGGTGTTGTCAGGTATGAACACACAACATTTTTTTTCAATGAGAGCACAGGTCCCTCCTTTGGCCGCCAGCACTATGTCCAATGCCTGACGGTTTTGGAGGGCCATCTGTCGGATCGCCCCTGTTTCTTTGGCCAGGGTCTTTAAACTCTCTCCGGTTTCATTTGCCATAATTTCAACTACTGCTTGTAACCTTAGGAGCCTTTTTGCATGGTGTATTACTCCCCCAAGTGGGATAAGGGAACCGCCAATGGCCTCTTCCCAGGTCAAGGGGCTTATGTTATTTACATACCATTGGCCATCTGATAAGTCCCTTCTTCTTCGCCTGAAATTACGAAGGCGCTCTTGTGGGAAGGACCCTAGCACTCGGAATTGTGGGAAGAGTCGGGTGGGATAACAGATACCTGACCAGTTAGCTGGTAACGCAGTATAAGCTTTGGTCCCACAAACCCAATGATGGCCTATTAAGGCTGGGAAGGGTCGGTTGCACCCATTTGTCACATAGGTGCTTACAAAGGAGGAGTAATATCCTCCGAAGGGCACAGGGTAATTCTCCTTACGAGGAGTGGTGTTATTTGCATGGTATTGAAAGATTGTATTGTTTTTACTAAGATTACTGTAGGGGGAACATGAGATTGATTTTTCTGTTTGATCCTAGGTCGAGAAAAAATTCAGCCTGCCACTCTTTAGTTTTGTTCGAATAATCCCATACACCATTGGCTACAATATGCTGAAGGCAATGACTTTTTCCCAGATCCAGCCCTGTCCATTTCACACTCAACACCAATGACCTTTTCCCTCCATCACACTTATCCATTTAGATACATTTATTCCCACTGCTTCCCAAGTGTCATTATTGTTCCATGTTTTGTTAAACGGACGAGGTCCTCCAGTGAGGTCTGGGGAATTGAGTGGGATTGCCAGGACAGGAACACCAGCTTGAGAGTGGGCTGGGATGTGGCTGCAGACCCAGCAATTAGAAATATTAAGGGTCTGAGCTATCCACACTTGCTGCTGGATAAAAGAATTGTCATTGTGGACTCCCCAGACCTTACAACACCAGCAGCCGAGGAACAGGCGCCACCAGAGGCTCATGTTGGAGGCAAGGCCCTTCCGGTTCTGACAACCTCAACTGAGGGAACCGCAGTCACGGTTTTACATCCACCAGGCAGCAGGCGCTAGGCTCACTACTGCTTCTTTTTGGGCCTTGCTTTAGGTCGTCGTCTGCTTCTGGCAACCCTTACGAGAGCGTAGATGGTAAGGTATTGCAGGCTGTTCCTCTACGTCTTCTTCTGGAGTCAAAATTGACTCTGCGTGGTCCTGAGGTGATTGGTTTGCTGGGGGGGTGCCTTCTTACACTGCGAAGCATGTATGCACGCTGTGATGCCAGACAGTTTAACAGCCATCTGGATAGTAAGCAGTACCTGATGATTCTTTGATGTCCTTTAAGTCTCTTTACTTCTTCTTCCTTGACTCTGGCTATAACAATGGCCTTCACACCTTATCTTTTCCTGATGCATACATTCCTTATTCACACAGATTGAGAATACAAACAGTAGTATTTTATATCGAGCAAAAAGGCATTGCAAATTAAACCTTGCTAAGTTTTACAATCAATAACCAAGACAATTTACATTGAGACCCAGGCCTTCAATGTTCCTCTAATCTACTTAACATAGACACAATAGAGAATCCTGTTTCTTACTTACTAAACCTTAAAACAAAGAAATGTATATTTAACTAGAGGCCTACTTTGTAATACATATAGGAAACCATAGTAGACATTATAACTTATTCTAAAACAAAAGGGTGACCATAATCAGCCATAAGGATTGTTCTGGTCTGTCATTCCTTTCTGCTATTCAAAAAGGGTGGCTGACAGGATGAAAACAAATCATACATTAATTCTTATCAAATCATACATTAATTCTTATGGGACATTATAAAATCCTGCTACTACATATCCCCCTTTTGACACTAAGATTATTAATCGCCAGTGTCACTTCTTATTTAGTCTACGTAATAGAAAATACTGGGAGGTGATTTGGGCCTGTGGCTCTAGCTTTGCATACATTTGTTTTATCCAACAGCACATTTGAAACGTTACAATTAAACACATACAATTTAAAATCAAAAACAATTAGGGTTAGTAACATTAGTATGCCAGTAGTTGTGGGAGACCATTCAGAAAATATATTATACCAATGGTAAGCTGTTATGTCTTTCTGCAGTGGCAATTCTTAACATGTTGCCATTTGCATGTATAATATGAATGGTTCGGTTTCCCACATTGCCTTTTTGTTTGTTTTAGGAACTATGTTACCTTTTTACCTTTTGTAAACACATTACTTACATTTGCATTTGTCTATTGGAGGGTTGCTAACACTTCCATTCTTTTAAAACACTTTCCCCCCCAAGAATTAACACATACACATAGCCCATTATACAATACTTTGGTCTCATTATTCATTTTATCCCACATACAGGATCCTAGTGAGATGTCTTTACTACAGGGCTTTGGAGCAACAGGCATGGATAAGCATACCCACTTTTATTTGTTTCTTATTAGGTTGTCCCGTAGCTGATATTAGCTTTTTCTGAAAGACAAAAATAACATTTTTCTACCCCTTTTGGGGTGGCATTCATTATTGCTTAAAATATTCCTTTCTTTTACAAATACCCTTGCTGATTGCAGGCAAAACAAGAGGAATTACCTCCATATTTTCCTGTGTTTTTGTTCTATAGGCAGGCCAGGTTTCAATGGCTTCTATTTTTTTAAGAGTTATGGGGAAATTATCCCACTGTTCAGTCATTAAATCCATGAGGTGGTGTACCTCAGTTTTCCCTTTACAGCAGACCAAGTTTACAATGTCTTTCCTGCTGTGTTAAGCTTTAAGTTTGTTCTCAGGTAACAGCTGAAAAGCATCATTACCATAAAGGATTTTTTTCAAAAATCATACACACTATACATTGTTACAGGGGTACTTATTAACATTAAATTTATTTTAATTAAAGGTATCTTGTTATACCGTGCCTTTTATTTAGACAATTTGTTTGCTGACCAGGTATGTTCTTTATCTGCAACTTCTTTGTGCTGGCAGTTCTCTTACTTCCTTTATCAGTTAGATAATTTGTATCAACACAGGCTTGGCTGTTGGATTCAAAACCATTAGCAGAGCTCAGAGACTCTGTCTTAAAAGGAACACAATTAACTTTTACCAGAGTTTTGATTACTTTTAACTCTTGCTTCCAAAACACACACAGATCTGAAAAAGAAAACACAGTCTATTGTGGCTCCTTTGGAGCCCTAATAGGATTTTAATTAAGTAGCATGTTTCGTTTGCATTTCTTTTACCCCCCTCTATAATATACACTGCACACGTCTGCACATTCCTTCTATACTTTAACTTTTAAAACATTAGCCATATTAATTTTTGCATAAGGTGTAACTGTTTCTTTTGTTCTTACAGAGTTTTATGTACCCTTATCAAAGTGACAGTCTGATTACACAGAGCCATTTTAAGGCTCAGTGTTTCTAACATTGCTTCTTTTTGTTTTGTGCACCTCACCCCTGCTGTTGCTTCAGAGTGGCACTGTCTTTATTCTTTTCCTACAGCTTTCATTTGCTATTTTGTTACAAAAACAAACAAACAAACAGAATCCAGAATCTCTCCCTATTCTTCTGATTGTGACTGCCCTGCTGCAGTCATGACTTGGTCTTTATTTGAAAACATTTAAATTTTGTAAAGAATCAAGTTACCCCTTAAGGGTTAAATACCAAATCTCAAAGTCAACCAACGATTACCTGTGTCTGGCAAAAAGGTCTGTCAGTTTTGCAACTTTGAATTAAAGAGTCAAATGGATTTTTAGTGGCATTATAAACAAAACAAAACCAATTTATCTTAAACTTACAAAACAGGAGTTTTACAAACCTCACATATTCCCACAGACAGACAGATACATACACATTTTCTCTCCCTTAACATCCCTCTTACACTGCTTTGTTTTTACATAGCTGTACATAGATTACATTACCTTTATACATTTGGGGCAGTTAAGTTCCAATAGAACCCCCCCCCCCATGTTCTTTTAGCAAATTTGACTCAATTGTCCATAGTCAAATGATTTTAATTAGATAGTCTCTTTACCTGGATTACTTACAGACATTCCTTTGGAAAAGGGCCCATTTTCCCTTTAGAATGGCTGCAAAGAAACCAAGAATTCTTTTAACAAGATCCTTTTTAACATTTTCACAAAGTTTAACTGTTTAATTTTCTCCAGCCTCTGTAGAGTTAACTTTTCACTCTTTCCTTAAATCACTTGTTTATTTCCCAAAATGACACCTTTATCAACTCAGATTTCACCATTTTAAGTATTGTTCCAGGGGTTCATACTTGCACTTACTCCTGACACTATGCCCTTAGGGCTTTCAACCTGTTTTTTTGTTTGTTTGTTTGTTTGTTTTTAGTTTCTTTATCTGTTGCTTGCCTGCTTGTCTGGGCCCAATCCTGCTTTTTCCAATGAACCATTTTTGTGAGTGATATTGTGGTCATTTCACAATTTTGAAAGAAATGCTTAAGGAAAGGGACCAGGAAGGGTGGGGGCTAGTTGAAGAGCCCACCCTCCTTGCTGAATTAGTAATGGAACACTAAAGAATCAGTTTCTGAGGCAGACAATGAAGGGGAACAGAACAAGAGGCATTTTATCCTTTTTACAATGAGAGGGGAGAATGAAGGGAGTTGGGATCGATCCGGGGTTGTTGTTGTTGTTGTTTTTTTTTTTGGTCAGAGAACAGGGTGAAGGGGAGCGCTCAGTCTGGTGGTGGGAGAGGAGGCTTTTAATAAAGCTTTTAACTTATTATTTGAATATTTGAGAGAGGCCAGTTTTGATTTTGTCCACCTACGATTTGCCTCTTCCCACCACTGCATGAAACAATTAACCTCTCCTTTAGCCAATTTAGTTTTAGGCTGGCTGAGTTTGTTTTTTAAGATGTCCACTCGGTCCTTGTTCCAAGGTTTTAACAGTGGCCACTGAGTTTTGGGATCTCCCTGAGTTAGCCTAGACCATTTTTCCAGAAATTTACAGGAGTCCGGAGCCTTCCTAAAACTGAGCCGGCGTTCCTTTAGGGAACTGTCCCGACTTAGACGTCTGGTTACCAATACAGGAGGACTTTACACACACCAATCACACAAGAAGGAAATTCGGGTTCGTCAGAGCGATGCCCGGTGCAACACACAAAAGGAGCCCACAGGCTACTGCCTCAATCGCCCTTGCTTTCACACCAAGGGTTTTACCCAAGGTGCGGTGCGGCTGCGATTGTGCAGATTTCACTCACTCAGACCGCGAGGACAGGAACCCCTTGGTCGGCCGATCCCCGGACGGAGACGGCACCCAGACTCAAACACTCCACAGGAGGACGGATAGACACAGAGACAGGACAGTCCTCAGTCCGGACAAAACACAGAAATAATTACCTGACCAGATTCCTGATGTCAGATCCCGGGATCCCTACCAGAACAGAGTGGGAACCAACAGGTTCGATGGCGTAGACCTCACTGTGGTCGTGCCCCCTTCCATTCAGTAGGAGGACCGCTCGGGCCAAATGCCCAGGTGCCGGCTGCCACGGTCATCCTACAAAAATGGTCAGGAATC
>NW_020694353.1:0-4362 GCF_002925995.2 Terrapene triunguis
CCCATTCACAAGAGAAACACTTGAGAAAGTCCTTAAAGCGTGTGACCATCTATGTAAATGCTGGTGAGTTCCAAGGGCAAAATGTCTCCTTGTTAGATCTTCTCTTCTCTAAACACATCCCCCAAGAGAAGAGGCAGGAGCTCCTGGCGTTGTATAGAACAAGGGTTTTAAGCATTGATCAGATGATACCCATCATCACTAGCATCATAACAACAACAGAAGCTACAAGTAGGCAATTCATGACAAGTGTCAAAAGTCCAAGCAGAGAGGAGATAACTTCGCAGGAAGCTGTAGCTGCCCATTCTCCACAAGATACACAACTGGACAACATCTTAAAAGCTACAACCATAGATGGACCTGTCAGTGAGTTCCAAGGGCGAAAGGTCTCGGTGTGGGACCTGCTCTTCTCTAGCTACATCCCTGAAGAGAAGAGGCAGGAGCTCCTGGAACTGTACAGAGCTGGGATATTAACCACGGACCAGGTGATAACCGTGGTCACCACCCTCATTAAGAAAAAAGAAGCTACAAGCAGGAAATTTGTGATTAATGTGAAAACTCCCAGCAAAGACACGATGACCTTAGAGAAAGCTGAGGACGTTGACTTACATGAAGATAAAAAACTGGAAAAGGCCTTAAAGTCTACCCTGGTGGAGATGCCGGGGGGCGAGTTCCATGGGCGAAAGGTCTCGGTGTGGGACCTGCTCTTCTCTAGCTACATCCCCGAAGAGAAGAGGCAGGAGCTCCTGGAGCTGTACAGAGCTGGGATATTAACCATGGACCAGGTGATAACCGTGGTCACCACCATCGTAACCAAAATAGGAGCAACAAGGAGAAAACTAGCAACAAATGTGCACAGTCCAAGTGCAGAGAGGGCCCCATTGCAGGATGCTGATGCTGCCTATGCCGAGAGAAATGAAAATCAGGAAATGGCCTTAAAGTCCACGACAGTCGACGGGCCGAGGGGCGAGTTCCAAGGGCCAAAGGTCTCTGTGTGGGATCTGCTCTTCTCCAAATACGTCCCTAAGGAAACAAGACAAGAGCTTCTAGAGAAACACAGAGCAGGGACGCTCACCACTGAGAAAATGATAACCAGCCTCACCACCAGTGCCTCACACGCTCTGGAGGAGGGTCTCTCTCCAGATAACCAACAAATACTGAATCTCCTACAGTCTGAATCCTATGTGACAGTTGGCCAGTTCCAGGACCAAAGGGTTTCTGTCTGGGAACTTCTCTCCTCTAAATGTGTCTCCCAGTACAATCGGGAGGTGCACTTGGATACATACAATGCAGGGAGGTTAGCTGTTAATGAGATTACAATCACCACCACCGTCATTACAGGATCAGAGGGTAAGAAAGGGGCTGCCAGGAACAGTGAACAGCACTAGCCAGGAGGTGGCATAAGCCCGGGGCTGCCCCCTCCCAGAAGGACACAGGATGGACACCTGCAAAGAGCTTAGCGGGCTCTTCCCATTTTATACCGCTAGCAGCAGGGAATAGGAGAGCAGGAAGTCTTAACCCAGCAAAGAGGTGTGCAGAGAATGGGAGTCAGCGTCCCGTCCTGGTCCCCACGGGTGGTTACCGTACTGAGCATTACAGTCTGTGGTTTAACAGGGGCAGCACAGGAGTTCCACTCTTCTTGTTTACTAAACATATCTACAGCTCCAGCTCTTCGCCTGGACCCTTACAGACACCCCCAAATGCCACCGTCTGTGCCCCAAAGAGCCAACAAGCCACGGCACCAGCCGGCAGCGCAACGCTAAGCGGTGATCCCCCATTCGGTGGCTCCGGCAGCTGGAAGGAGGGAACTAGAGTCATTGGAAATGAAAAAGGGAAATGGGGCACGTGGATCACACAAAGCACCAGCAGTCTGATCAGCGCCAAGAGCGGATCTGAAAACGGCACCCCAGGGCCGGAGGGGGACCATCGCCTGCAGAGGGCAGCCAATGACCCTGTATCTCCAAAAGGAGGGACCAGCAGGGGGGAAGGGAGGACAGACCGTGGACATACAGTGGCGTGCTGGGCATTTACGTGTGCCTGGTTGGCCAGGCAGAGTTGGCACCTCCCAGTCAGAGGGACAGGCTGCGGTCTCCCCTCTGCACCAGGGGCTGCTGCTCCCTGGGGTACACTCAGCCACAGGGCACAGAGGGAGGTCAGTTTTCATGGGGGAGGAGCTCAATGGGGCTGGCGCTTGCTGGGGAGGGGAGAGGGCATGTGGGGTGGGGTAGCCGCTGGCTTTATCCCCGCAGGTTGTATTTTACTATGCAATAGTGACCCCAGAGCGCGGGACAGGGTCTTTTCTGCACATACCCACAGGAGCTCAGCAATAAATGGCCCCACAAGAGTGTGTACAGCGAGCCGCCCTGCTGGGCCGTTCCTGGGGAAAGGCTCCCCTGGGCCAAATCAGCACCAGGGAAGTTAGAGACCCCTCTAGGCTGCGAGCGCTGGTGCCAGACCCAGCATTTGCACCTGGGAGCTCCCCTGCCCCGTGCCTCCCCCCGCCCCCCCCGACTCCTGCTCACCCGGGCTCTGAAAATCAGGTCCTAGGAGGGGACTTGAGCTGGGCTCCCAAAAATGGAGACACCCAAACTTACACGTCACTGTGGAAACTTTGGCCCCAGGCAGATGTGTGAGGCAGGGAGCCAACAGCAGCTGGGTGCCCAGGGACCCTGGCACTGCAGGTGAGGGGTGAGCAGCCTGGGGTACCTGAAAGGAGCCTGGGGGGCAGGGGGAGTAGAGACACATGGGGGGCAGAGGAGCCTGGGGCAGGTGTGGGGGTCAGGGCCGGCACGAGGTGTCTCCCCCTGCTCCCTGCCACCGCGGGCCATAGCCTCAGAGCCTACCTGCCCCTTCCAAATAGGGGGTCGGACTCAGCAGGTGGCCCAGTGAGATGGGAGGCACCTACGCGGCAGCCCCTTGATGGCCCTGGCTGCACACTGGGGCTGGGGCATGGGCTGGGGAAAACGGGTTGCAGGTGTGTGCATCACGCCAGATGCACGACGCTGGCAGCCCTGCGTGGTGGGGACTCCAAGCTGCCTCCCGCTGCAGCCGGCCGGCCGTGTGTCTGGTGCCGCTGTCCCTGCACTGTCCTGGCGTGTAGGGCTCCCTCAGGGATTGCTGCTCCTTCGGGAGAGGGCCAGCCCTTCGGCCCCTCAGCGCCCCCACGAGGCCTCTCAGCCCCCTGCACTGGCCCCAATTCATAGTGTCCAGCCCGGAGGTCAGGCCCCCAGGAGTCCTGGGATTTGCTGGGTTCCTTTCACGTGGGTTCTGGCCTCAGCACTGCTGGGGCACCGTGGTCACCCGTCCCTGCTCCCCTCACAGCCACGAGGGCGAGCTGCTGAGACCCCCCTGTGATCATGGGCTGGCAGCTCTGCCATCTCCCCGAGAGGGATCTGGGGCCAGAGGGAGGCCCTGGCTGACCCCAGCCATAGGGGGAACCAGTCTCTGATCCGGGGCAGGCGCATGCCCACTCCACGGCCTCAGGCTGCTTAGAACCAGGGCACCACGGGGCCAGAAAGGCCCGCAAGGCCATCTAACCCCCTGCCATGATGCAGGGTTCTTCCTATGCCGCTGCGCCCCTCCTTGTGCTCAGTGGTCACCCTGCAGCTCAGCCGGCACCTCCCCACAGCTGTCAATTGATTTGGGGGCCTGTGGCCACAGCATTCCCCATCCCAAACCCCAGCCCTGAGCTGCCGTAGCGAGGACCTAAGGAACCATGTGCATTGGGGGAAGCAGTGTCAGTCTCACAGCCCCAGCACCCAGTGTCGGAGACCAAGGAGAGGGGTTAGACATACACACAGTGCCTGGTGACTGAGAGATGAGGGCCCTCTTGTGTGTCATGGTCCCTCACAGCAGGGGGCTCCGCAAGCCCCAAAGGCAGTGGTTCCAAACTGGGGTTCGTGAACCCCTGGGGGTTCGCAAAATGTTACAGGGGGTTCTCGGGGAAAATTCCCTAAAGGCGGTGTGACAATGCGGTTCTGGCGGAACCCAACTGAGAGTGCCAACTCAGGACAAATTGCTCAAACAGGGCAGTTACAGCCCTAGGCTGGGGTTTTTTCCACCTCTAAGGCAAACCAAACCAGCCAGACTAAGAGGACTTCGGTCTCACCCCACTGGCTAACCGCAAGTCTCACAAGCAATCTCCTTAGACACTCCAGTTTCCCAGTATTACCACCAGTGCCACTCGTTATGGGGACAAATGGTTATGAAAACCAAGACCCCAGTAAAGAAAAAGGTTCTCCTGATCCCAAAGGACCAAGCCCCAGACCCAGGTCAATATACAAATCAGATCTTACCCACAAATCACGCTGTTGCCAATCCTTTAGAATCTAAAATCTAAAGGTTTATTCATAAAAGGAAAAAGAT
>NW_020694354.1:0-1168 GCF_002925995.2 Terrapene triunguis
ACACTGCTCACGGGTCACATAGTTGCTCTTCCTTCACCTGGAGCACTTCCTCACAAAACTCACGTTAGCAGCTCCTGTACCCTAGCATCTCTCATCCCTTAGGAGCGGGCTTTTTAAAGCCTTGTTCTCCCTGAGTAGCCCCAAACCCTGCTAAGGATTGATGGGTGCTAAAGGGCTTGGCCACCAAAGCCTCATTAAAAAGCTCTCAACTTGCCTGGCAGGCCACTAGGCTCAGCACAAGTTCCCTCCAAGGATCGAAACCACACTGTAAAATTTAGTCAAGCAGCAACCACACTACACCACACACAACAAACTCACCCCAAGGGTCACGGAGTTGCTCCTTCACCTGGTCAACTGCCTCGTAAAACTCACATTAACCACTCCTGTTCCCTAGCTTCTCTCATCCCTTGGGAGAGGGCTTTTTAAAGCCTTGTTCTCCCTGAGTAGCCTCACCCCCTGGTTAGGGGTTGATGGGTGGTAAAGGGCTTGGGGATGAAAGCCTCCTTATGCAGCTCTCCACTTGCATAGCAGGCTGCTAGCCTCAGCACAAGGTCCCTCAAACAGCCCACACTTTATACTTCAATCAAGTAGTAAGCACACCACACACACACTACAGACAACATGCTCACCCCAAAGGTCACCTAGTTGTTTCTCCTTCACCTGGAGAATTCCCTCATAAAACTCTCCTGTTCTCTAGCTCCTCTGGTCTCTTAGGAGCAGGCTTTTCAAAGCCTTGTTCTTCCTGAGGAGCCCCACCCCCTCCATTTCTTGCCCAGTTTCCTCCTCTGGGCCCCCTCCTTCAGCTGCAGAACTCTGCCAGCTAACAACTGGGACAGTTTCCATAATTAATGGACAACACCTCTCCTGGCCCTGAGGGCATGTTGCCTTCTACTGGAAAGGAGCTAGTCTCAGCCCCTCCCATACTTGGAAGGGCCCTGCTTCCCTGTGCTAGGAGTCACAAGAATCCTCACCCACCCCAGTGGTTTCTGAGATTCCCTGCCCCTTCTCTAGGCCATCTCTCTGTTCCCTAGAGCAGGGTTTGTCTCTGGTTCAGCTGCAACCTGAACAGTTCTCTCCCTGGCAGGCATTACACCCCCATCCCTTCCTGATGTGGTGTTGCCTCCAGCTGCAGTGTAGGAGTTGGTCTCAACCACCCTCCCACCTGGAA
>NW_020694355.1:0-1318 GCF_002925995.2 Terrapene triunguis
GTTTTGGAACAAACTGATAAATTAAACAGTAATAAGTCACCAGGACCACATGGGATTCACCCAGGAATTCTAAAGGAACTCAAATATCTAATTGCAGAACTACTAACTCGGGTATGTGACCTATCACTTAAATCAGCCTCTGTACCAGATGACTGACAAATAGCAAATGTGATGCCGATTTTTAAAGAAGGTTCCACAGGTGATCCTGGCAATTACAGCCCAGTGAGCCTAACTTTGGAGCCAGGCAAATAGGTTGAAATGATAATAAAGAACAGAATCATCCCTCACCAATCTAGTAGAATTCGTTGAGGAGGTCAACAGACATCTGGACAAGGGTGATCCAGTGGCTATAGTGTATTTGGACTTTCAGAAAGCCTTTGACAAGGTCCCTCACCAAAGCCTCTTAAGAAAAATCACATGTATTCAAAACAGACTTTGGAGAGAAGAAATGTTATGATATAAAAAGTCCAAATGAACAGAGATGCAGAGACTATTTTCACAAAGGGAAAATTATTACAAGCTGCTACAAGCCATACTGACGTAAGGTTGTAGAAAAAATTATTAATTAGTTCATGAACTGAGAAAAAATTGTGATCAAATAATTATGGAGTCATAGATTTTAAGGCAAGAAGGGACCATTCTGATCACCTGCTCTGAACCCTTTTCAATCTGTTAACAACCTTTTTGAAGTGTGGACACCGGACCTAGAAACAGTGCCCAATGATGGTCTCTCCAAGCTTCACACCTCTCTATTTCCACTCCCTATTCCCCTGCTTGTACATTCAAGGAGGTCACTTGTTGTCTCCATCACCACACTGCAGTGAGACCTCATGTACAGCTGGTTACACATCAGCACTCCGAGTTCTCTTTTGAGTCAGTGCTTTCTAAAACAGAGCCCCCCATCCTGTAAGTATGATCTACGGCCTTGGTTCCTCGATGTAGGACCTCGCATTTAGTTGTAATCAACTGCACGTTGCTCAAGTGAGCCCAGTTTAGCAAGCGATTGAGATCGTTTTATAGGTGTGCCCTGTCCTAATCATTACTTGCCTCTCTGCCAAAACATATGTCCCCCAGACTGAAATCTCCCATGATAACAGAATTACACAATAGAGAATCTCTCACAATGCAATTGTACCAGGGGAGAGAACTATGGCTCTATGTGTAACCTGAACACCCTTGATTTTTGGAATACTCAGTGCTTTCTTCACATCATTTTTTTGTCTTTTGATGGAATTAAATAGTTCTCTTCTAAATGACCAGCCTCACTCTGCTCTCACTAATACGGGTGTAAATCCAGAATCATTCCAGGTTTACACAA
>NW_020694356.1:0-1610 GCF_002925995.2 Terrapene triunguis
TATTATGCTGATCTAGTGCTCATTAATCAAGTCATCTAACTGCAAGGAGCTGACAAAGTCAGCCCTGCTCAGCCTGATGACCGGTCCTCCTTCCCCTCGAAGGAGGAGGACCCAGCTAGACTAGATTGCACCAGGGCAGAGGCAATGCATTGTCTGCCCTGCAAGCACATTCAGGCAATGGTAGAGCAGGGTGCGAGTCTCCCAAAGACGGGTCGGGGGCACACTGCTGTGTGCTGGGCATGGCTATCTGCAGCTGTGCTCGGGCTGCTGGGCTGCCCGATCTTCTGGGCAGGGACCATGAATATAAGAACGGCCATACTGGGTCAGACCAAAGGTCCATCCAGCCCAGTATCCTGTCTGCTGACAGTGGCCAATGCCAGGTGCCCCCGAGGGAATGAACAGAACAGGGAATCATCAAGTGATCCATCCCCTGTTGCCCGTTCAAAGCTTCTGGCAAACAGAGGCTAGGGACATCCCTGCCCATCGTGGCTAATAGCCGTTGATGGACCTATCCTCCATGAATTTATCTAGCTCTTTTTTGAACCCTGTTATAGTCTTGGCCTTCACAACATTCCCTGGCAAGGAGTTCCACAGGCTGACTGTGCGTTGTGTGAAAAAATACTTCCTTGTGTTTGTTTTAAACCTGCTGCCTATTAATTTCATTTGGTGACCCCTAGTTCTTGTGTTATGAGAAGGAGTAAATAACACCTGGCATGATTTTATAGACCTCTGTCATATCCCCCCTTAGTTGTCTCTTTTCCATGGGCCTTTGGTTTGTCCCTGCTCTCAGGAGGTGTGTGCGAGTCATGTGGGGGGATCAGGGTGTGATCCAGTGCTGTGAGAACGTGTGGCACCATGCAGTCCTGCATCAAGAGATGGCCCCTGCGCTGGGGGGTGTTTGAGGAAGCTGAGGCGTAAAGGAGACAGGCTTATGAGCCATGTGGGCTTCCCGCTGCAGAGGGACCCTTGAGTTATAAGAACCAGGCGAGGAGATGGCACGGGGAGAAGAGAAGGAGCTTTGGAAATGGGATAGGAGCCAGAGAGCCAGGCACCAGGAATCACTGTCTCCAGCATTAACATGGGAGAGCTTTGCCAGCCAGGGATGTGAGGCAGAGGGAGATGGTGATAGCAAGTGCCTCTGGGGAGGGAAGGTTTGCAGGGAAGGGTGAGCCCCAAGAACTAGGAGGACACAGACTGACACCACTTCATCCTCACTGCTTGGCGGGGGGGAGCGCTGACATGAGCTCTCTGTCAAGGGCTTTCTTGTGGGCTTGGTTCCACGTAGCAACCAGCCTTCAGCTGTGGCAAGGAGGGGACCAGGCATCTGCTCCTGGTGGATGAGCAGGGGCTGGAGAATAATTAGGGGCTGGAAATTTCCAGAATAACCTCAGCATCGAGCCTGTTACCAACGCGAGGTAACCGACCCCTTTGTGCTGACAATACGGGAGAGGGACAGTGGTTCCAGAGCAGAACCAGGAGTTGTACGTGGGACTCTCAACTTCTGTTCCCAGCTTACTCGCTGTGAGCATCCAGCAGATCTCGTCTCTCTGGGCCTCAGTTTCCTCCTGTGTTATATGGGGAGAAAATGATCCACTTGCTGTGGGGGTCAG